>NC_081183.1:50817964-51109111 GCF_029867415.1 Vicia villosa | reverse complement strand
TGGCCTTTCTCCATGTGGGGTATCGACATGATTGGAATGATCGAACCGAAAGCTTCAAACGGTCATCGTTTCATCTTAGTAGCAATTGATTACTTCACCAAATGGGTCGAAGCAGCATCTTACGCCAATGTTACAAGACAAGTGGTTGTGAGGTTTATCAAGAACAACATCATTTGCCGATATGGTATTCCCAACAAGATCATTACTGATAATGGTTCAAACCTGAATAACAAGATGATGAAAGAATTGTGTAAGGAATTCAAGATTGAGCATCATAACTCTTCTCCTTACAGACCAAAAATGAACGGCGCGGTTGAAGCTGCCAACAAGAACATTAAGAAGATCGTCCAGAAAATGGTCGTCACTTACAAAGACTGGCATGAAATGCTGCCATTTGCTTTACATGGGTACCGTACTTCAGTGCGTACTTCAACAGGGGCAACTCCCTTTTCTCTAGTATACGGCATTGAAGCTGTGCTCCCCGTAGAATTTGAAATCCCATCAATGAGAGTCCTCATGGAGACTAAGTTATCAGAGGCTGAATGGTGTCAAAGCAGATACGATCAGTTGAATTTAATCGAAGAAAAACGTATGACTGCTCTATGCCATGGACAGTTATACCAAGCAAGGATGAAACACGCCTTCAACAAAAAGGTTCGACCTCGTGAATTTCAAGAAGGCGACCTCGTGCTTAAAAAGATCTTGTCTTTTCAACCAGATTCTAGGGGCAAATGGTCTCCTAATTATGAAGGCCCGTATGTTGTCAAAAGAACATTTTCTGGCGGCGCCATGACTCTTGCAACTATGGATGGTGATAAACTCCCACATCCTGTGAATGCTGATGCAGACAAGAAATACTTTGTCTAAAAAAGAATAAAAGAACAGCTCGGTAAGTCGAAAACCCGCAAAGGGCGACTTAGGCAAAAATGAGCGTCTCGGTGGACTGAAAACCCGAAAGGGCGGTCCAGGCAAAAATTAGAGACAATAAACAGAAAAAAATTCATCCTGGTAGATTGAAAACCTGAAAGGGCAATCTAGGCAAAAATTAGGGATTCATGACAAAGTAACTGCATCAGTCCATACTTCGTCACCTGAAAAGTCTGTACTTCATCAAAGGATCTTCGATCAAATCATCGCCAATCTGAAGCGACAAGCACAGTTGGAACTCAAAGTTGTTAGGGGGAATAGTGGTTATTGTTTTCAATGTAGCCTTTTCCGCATAATTACCATTTCCAACTTTTGTAAATACTCCATGGAATCACGCCTTTAGCTGATTACCATCCTATTAAATAAATTTGAGCCTTGTGCCCATTTGTTTGCAATCTCTAATTTCTTTTAGCTTGCAAAATGACGCTTTAATTGTGTTATTCGTTTTTGAAAAAAAGAAAAAAATAAGTTTTAAATGAATTTACTTCACTTTTCTTTTTCAAAATAAAAGCGAAATTTTCCTTTGAGTTGTGAACAACGGAAGGAACATCAGCAGTCGTCTCCATAGGATGAACAAAAAGGATTCTCCCGAAAAAATTGTTGAGACAACGGTATTCTTGTCCCAGAAAAGAATTCTTGAAGCAATTACCCCTCTCGGATAAGAAGCTCTTCTATCCCCAGTGAAGAAGGTCTTTTATCCCCAATGAAGAAGATCTCCAATCTCCAGTGAAGAGGTTCTTTCATCTCAATGAGAAAAGATGCTCATCTTCCCCAGAGAAGTTTAAAGCACACAACACCATTCATCACTCGTGTTATCTACACCATGTTGAAGAGCATTAACCAAGTATCTGGTTGTATTGCGACGTTGGTCCTTCTCCAGTATATACTTCCTTGTCTGTCAGTTTCGTCAGCATGCGTGCTACATTCATGACATTCATCATTCATACATATTTGCATCATTTATCCATTCTTGCATTTTTTTTCAATATCTGTTTTAAAATCACTTGTTTAGGATATATCTATCCCAAAAAAAGAAAAAGGAAGAGAAAAAAAAGAAAGAAAAAAGAAACAAGTATGGGCGTGTCATCTCTCCAGTAGGTTGTCACCCATAAGCAGAAAGAACATCTTCTTTCTCCAGTTCCCCACTGAGATCATTCCTCGTGGAAGAAGGTTGCTTTAGTTTCTCCTCTCCAAAACAAAGGAGAAAATCCCCATTCGAGTTCATTCCTCATGGGTACAAAGTCTTGTTTGACTATTTCTTTCCAATTCATTCTTGGTTAGAACCTTGTCTTTACCAAAGATTCAAATTCCGATTCCTCAAATAGAGTCGTGAAAAAAAACAGACAATAAGCAATAGCCTTATCATCTGAGCGGCTTATGTCTCTTTCAAAAGCTTTTTCCTCTCAAGGAAATCAATCCTGAAGACCATTTGACAATCAGGGCCTTATTACTATTCACAAGGCTGAATAACCAGTAATTTCCCTAACAAAGTCTCCAGAATCATTTTATCACTCGGCTGATAATTGATCTTGTCTTCAGAACCACTATCACGAGGCTGGTAGTCGGTAACCTTTTTGTTCTGGTTATATTATTAAACATGTCTATCACAAGGCTGATAGTCGATAATATTAACCGAACCTTTGAAACTCTTTTTACCTTGTCAAGTCTATCACCATGCTGATAGTCGGTAATACAGTTTCATACCTTTCACCTTCGCATTATTAAACAAGTCTATCCCCATGCTGATAGTCGATAATGTCGATAGGTAAGCTTTTCTTACAAAGCTATCATTCCCAGGCGAAGCATACACTTGCTTTCCCGAACAAAACGGATTCTCTTCCTAAAACGGATTGAGACATCCTTCCCGATCTCTTTTCCCCAGCGGAGTCAGTTCTTGATATCCCCTCGGTAAAGGTATCCTTGCATCATTCGCAATTTTGGTATCTTAGGTCCAAAATTTGCGTCTTCTGATATTTAAGTCTCTTCCACCCTATCAAAACGAAGATTTTCAATCTTCATGTCTCAGGTTGAAGAAACTTAAATAGGGGCATCTGTCATACCCCAATTTTTGACCTAAGATACCACCTCATATCATCTGCATATGCATCATTTGCATCTCTAACAAACTGCATAGCTTGTGTTTGTTACTTGTGACTCAGCAGGATTTAATCAGGAAATCACTCATCAGTACAAGTAACAATCAATTAGGGTTTTTTTCTCCCTTCATCTCAAAAGAACTATCTTCATCAACAATCAACATTTGGTCCTCAGAGATTCACTTCAACAAATTCAACAGCTTTGAATCGACTGAATTAGGGTTTTGACTGAAGACAGCATACTCCTGACTTTTGCTCAGAATTTGACCTAATGGCTTGGGACATGACCTCAAGACCCCAAGTACATCACTTTGACCTAATCCATTGGCTCAGAACATCTCCTACACAAAGATTGATCAGACAAATCCTCAGATCAGGGTTTTGAACTATCAGGGACTGAAATCAGGGATCACATTTGGGAAACCATAAAAACCCCCAGGAAGTCAATCAAAGGTTTCAATCATCCTCAAATAATCCCTATGACAATATCCCATGGAAATTGCATCTCAATTCAAGACCTACAGTCATCAATTTCATCAGGTCGACAATTAGGGTTTTTTGACCTAATTCACTGAACAACTGACTTTTTAATCAGGACATGGTGCCACAACTCAAACCATGGCTCAATATCCTCTAAAGCCTCAATATGATCCATTCATACCATTCATATGGTGAGGATAGCCTGTTTCATTTGAAATCTCCAGAAACGCGATTCGTCTGAAAAAGTCAACTGTACAAGATCACCATTGACTTTTGGGGAATTTTGGTCAACCATGACTTTTGAAGTTTTAAATCATCAATATATGATATGAGAAGTCATTTGATCAAGAAAAATCAAGAAAATCAATCAAGAATCAAAAAGTCAAAAGTTTGACTTTCATACTTAGAAAATTTTTCTAAGTGTTTTTCATGGTTTTTTCCAAACTTTGGAAGGGAATTTCTCAAAATTTCACCTACAAACTGAAAAAAACTTCCAACATGAAAGTTGTAGATTTTGATCCAATAAACAACTTTGACACATATAAATTTTTTCCATAAGATCAACCATTTAAGAGATATGAAGCTTCAAAGTTGGTACTTTTTGAAAACTTCACTTAAAACTTCATTTTTCTCAAAGTTCATGGATCTTTTTCACCCACTTCCTTAAGGATCTTGAAGAAACTTTCAACTAGGGTTTTGAAGTGTGTAATATGAGCTTTCCAAAATGTCCAAGAGCATGAAAAAATATGGAGTGTAGCTATGGTTTTGAATTATGCATTTAGTGATCATTTTCACTTGAATTTTCACCATTTTTCACTAAGTTTCAAGACTACATGACCTATAATCCAAGCAATGATGCAAAGAGGCAATAATTGAAGATATTTTCTCTGATTTGAGATCAGAATGGAAGAGGATAAGAAGCTTGAGTTTTAACCATGGTTTGGTCACTTTAACCATTTTGCATTAAATGTAAAAGATTCCTTTTTATCTCTTAAGCCAAATCATCAAACTTTGATCAACTTGCAAAGCTTGGAGTTCAGAATCCTTGGCCTATAAATAGAGGTGCAAATCACTTCCAAATTCACACCAAAGTCTCACAAATTATAGGCTTTCTCTTTCTTTCTTAGAATGCAAGTTTCTTAAGTTTCAAAGAGGTAAAATGCTCAACCTCCAAACCCTTGAATTTCTGACCAAAGTGATGCTTCCCACAAACCACAAACATCATTTGAAACTTGTTTGAACCATCCATACACCCCAAAAACACCTAAAACTCAAAATCACTACCTCACTTTCCAAATATGCATAACATGAGACTTATCATGCCAATTTTCATTTAAGCTCATTTCTGACCAAGTTAATCATCCAAACACCATCCATGTACCATATATGAACTATCCCAATCATCATCCATGATCTGAAACATCAAAATCATCAAATTTGATCCTCACACCATAGCTCTGCAGATCGGGTTCCATGAACTTGCTCAAATGAATTCAAATTGTTCCAAGCATTCAAACATGTTCCATAAGGTCCATTGATGCTGTCCAGACCAAGAAACAACAACTGGAACTTCTCATTTGCAGAATTCGATTCTCACTTTTGCCGTTTTTGAAGGTAAGCTACTTGAACTTCAAACTCTATGAATCATGCATCAGGAATGAAATATGAACATACCATCTCATTTCTGCACACATGAGGATCATTAACCCTCAATCAATTGCTATTTATCTTGCACATACACGATTTCATGATCAATCTCAGAATTAGGGTTCTTCGTGTTCATCAGAGATTTAATCATCTTAGAGCAAAAATAAATGAAATTAAAGGTCATCATCATGTTCCTCGTCCAAAACCGAGTGAGATAGACCCTTTGATCGATCAAAACAACACAGTTTTGAAGAATTTTGAAAATCAGTTAGGGTTGTGTTCTTGGCGCGTTTTTTTGGTTCAGAAAATTCAAATTGTTGTTTTAAAATATATTGAACTGGAAGCGTATGTATTACAAGCCACAAGCGTGGCTCAGTTGGCAAGTGTTTTGGCTGGTGAGAGAGAGGGCGTGAGTTCAAGCCCTATTGGAGACAAAACCAATTTTTTGCAACCTATTTTCTTTCATTTTTTAACAAACTTTAACCATTCATTTAACCAATCAAAATTCATTATTTTCACTTCATTTTTTTTACACTCTTTATTTAATATACATATTTTGACAATGTTAAAAAAAATCACAAAAAAAGATTCATTTGATATATTTTTAATTAGGTTTAAAATGATACATTTCTAAGTATTTTTAAATACTTTAAATATTGTTTTTTCATTTGATTTTCAAATTTAATCACTTGTAAATATTTTTTGAAGCAAACCCTAATCATCTAAGTGTTAATTGAAGACAATCTTCTTGTTTATCGCGATTAAATTGATTTCTTTCAAAATTCAAATCGTTTTAAAAAACGAGCGATCCCGATTCCTTTTCAAAAACGGTAAACTATTTCTTTTTGATTTTCAAAGGAAACTATTGATTAAATCTTTTTAATTGATCAATTGATTTTCAAAACGATGTGGGGCCTCTCGAATATTAGAGAGTATAAGTCCCTTTCGTTTTTCTTTGTACAGTTTTTGTTTTAACAGAAAACTTTTTCCAAATAAACTTCCAAACAGTTTTTTTTAACAAACAAATCTTTCAACTCTTTTTTAAACCATCCACCATGTTTTATGAAAATAAAACATGGGGCCTCTCGAATATTAGAGAGTATAAGACCCACTCCTTTTTCTTTTTACACAGTCTTTTTATTCAAAATAAATAAACCTTCTTTCAGAACAAACTTTCAAACCGTTTTTTCAAACAACGCGACTGTAAATAAAACGATCAACCATGTTTTGAAAATAAAACACGGGCCTCCACGTAGGTATAAGTCCCAAGCCCCTTTCGTACATACCCACTCAAGTACATGAAATTAGGTATTTCATTGTACGCCTTTTGTACATAGCTCGATCTGTTCTTTTTGTTTTAACTTTAATAACAAACCAAAAATGAAGGTTTCTTTAAATCTTCCCAAAAAATATACCATGGGCCTCCATGTAGGTATAAGTCCCAAGCCCTTTTGTAAATACCTGTTTACATAGCTTTGAATAAATTCAAATGGACCTCTCCCCGAGTATAAGTCCCGAGCCCCCGTGTATACAAATGAATCATGCTTACAGGTATATTTCCTTCATAAACTCCATTATACACGCACACTTTGTCATATATAACTGTTCATATAACTGTTCATGTACTTGTGCATATTTGTTTGTACTTGTTCACATTTGTGATTATGTTATATGCTTGTTCAACTTAGTACAACACTAGGTTCCCCATAGCCTCCTATTGGGCTTCGTGCAAAGAATCTCCACTAGTTTAGGTTAGGACATAGAGTATGGTTTCCCGGTGAAATCGCTCTAAGAGCTCAAACCAACTATACCATGCCTCCCCTTGGGCTTTGTACAAACGAGTGACCCTCCTATAGCCTCCTCTTGGGCTTACAATGCAAGGACCCTGGATTGTCCCTCCCATAGCCTCCTCTTGGGCTTACAATGCAAGGACCCTCGGATAGCCTCCTCTTGGGCTTCGTACAAGGACCCACGGGCTTCTTATAAGCATCCCCAATATCCAAATCAAATACCCTAGGAGATTAGACATTTTTCATCTCTATGCTAGGAGTATCTCTTATATATCATCACAAACAATCAATCAATCAATCAATCATACTTTTTTGCCACAAGGCTGGCTAATCAATCAAACTGTTTTACCACCGTATTGGATGATTAATCAAAGTTTTTGTCACAAGGCTGACTTCATTGAAACTTTTGCCACAAGGCTGGCTGATTAATCAAAGTTTTTGTCACCAGGCTGACTTCATTGAAACTTTTGCCACAAGGCTGGTTAAACAAACAAAAACATCTTTATCATTCTAAGCACCCTAAGTGGCATGGCCCCGGGCTTATAATGAAAAGATTTTTTTAAACAAAATCAAACAGATGTATGTGATGATATAGATTAGATACATCTAGCATTTAGACGACATTTGTCTATTTTTCTTTGCTTCCACTAGCATAAGTGGGAACTACGATTGCTCTGACTTTCTCAACATCCCTTTGAGAATACGTAGGCACAAGGTCGATCCTTGGCGAGCAAAACAAAACAAAAAAAACCATTCAAACCTTAGCACCCGTAGACCCCGAGCTACAGATGCTCTGATTCCCTCTAGGGGATATGTATGCAGAGGATCGCGATGATCTTTGCGAGCATAATCAAACAAACACCTTAGGTCCCACCTATTTCACAAGAACCTCCACCACAACAAGAATGGAATAAACATAACAAAGAAACCTATAGAGTACTATAGATACGTTGGGTGCTAATACCTTCCCTTCGTATAACCAACCCTCTTACCCAAAGATCTCTCCCCCCACTTTTAGGTTATTGCAGCTTTTTTCCTTTTCCTTCTTTGGAAATAATAAAAAGTTTGGTCGAAACAAAGAAAAATCATTTTTTTGAGCACTCGAGCCCAAAGAAGGCATCAGGTGTCTCATCCACAAAAAAGAGGAACAAAAAAACGATTTTTCGCCCGCGACACTCAGCACGCAGGCTCATCATAGACCCTTGGGGGTCTGCCACACAGGATCACATATATTAATATTTTCTTAACTAATTTAATTTTCTTTGCAAAAATTAATCAAAAATAGTTTTAAAAAATCACAAAAATATTTTAATTTCACTTTTAGGTTGATAAAATATTTAATTATTTTTTGACATGAAAATATTTTATTTTTCTTCATAATTAATTTATTTTGTTAATTAATTAGTAATTGTGTGAATATTTGCTATTAATTAATATCAACCAATCAAAAACTCCAAAAAAAATATATTCTTTTTATATTTAGGTTTATATTTGTATAATCTAATTTGTGACATAAAAAAAAAAGAGAATTATTTTTCTTGATTAAGTTTAATTATTTGTATAATTATTTGTTTAATTATCTTATTAATTAACTTAATTCCATTCAAAAAAAACACACAAAAAATATCTTCTCTTAGATTATTTTCTTTTGAATTTGATATCATCATATAACCTTCTTGTAATTAATCATTTGAATTTTCATGTTCTGATTTTTTATTACTATTGCAGATCACTTGAATAATTACAATTCATTTAAGGTTTCGAGATCTGTTTCTTTGTCGTCTTCTGGCTTTGTCTATTTTTCTGTCTTCCATTTGCTACAGAGGATGATCATGAAATAATTTATTTCAAGCATATCACTTGAAGATCAAGGTAACACCTCAAGCTCAGAAATCCAATTTTCTCATTCTTCGAGGTAAGCCTAAAACTCAATCAACTGTTTTCACAACAGTAATCAATTCACTTTCAAATCATCCATTGTTTTTCAAAACAGTGGGGCCTCTCGAATATTAGAGAGTATAAGTCCCTTTTCTTTTTCTTTGTACAGTTTTTTTTTTTAAACAGAAAACTTTTTCCGAAACTTCAAAACAGTTTTTTTAACAACAAATCACACATCTTTTTCAAACCATCCACCCTGTTTTATGAAAATAAAACAGGGGCCTCTCGAATATTAGAGAGTATAAGACCCACTCCTTTTATACAGTTTTTCTTTGTACAGAAAACTCTTTCAAAACAATACTTTTCAAATTGTTTTCAAAACAACAAACGACGCGTCTGTAAATAAAAACAATCAACCATGTTTTGTAAATAAAACACGGGCCTCCACGTAGGTATAAGTCCCAAGCCCTTTCGTACATACCCACTCTAGTACATGAAATTAGGTATTTCATTGTACGCCTTTTGTACATATCTCGATCAGTTTGATTTTTAACTTTGAATAACAAACCAAAAATGAAGGTTTCTTTAAATCTTCCCAAAAATACCATGGGCCTCCATGTAGGTATAAGTCCCAAGCCCCTTTGTAAATACCTGTTTACATAGCTTTGAATAAATTCAAGTGGACCTCTCCTCGAGTATGAGTCCCGAGCCCCTATATATACAAATGGAGCATGCTTACAGGTATATTTCCTTCATAAACTCCATTATATACACACACTCTGTCATATATAACTGTTCATGTACTTGTTCATGTTTGTTTGTACTTGTTCATACTTGTGATTGTGTTATATGCTTATTCAACTTAGTACAACACTAGGTTCCCCATAGCCTCCTATTGGGCTTCGTGCAAAGAATCTCCACTAGTTTAGGTTAGGACATAGAGTATGGTTTCCCGGTGAAATCGCTCTAAGAGCTCAAACCAACTATACCATGCCTCCCCTTGGGCTTTGTACAAACGAGTGACCCTCCCATAGCCTCCTCTTGGGCTTACAATGCAAGGACCCTGGATTGTCCCTCCCATAGCCTCCTCTTGGGCTTACAATGCAAGGACCCTCGGATAGCCTCCTCTTGGGCTTCGTACAAGGACCCACGGGCTTCTTATAAGCATCCCCAATATCCAAATCAAAATACCCTAGGAGATTAGACATTTTTCATCTCTATGCTAGGAGTATCTCTTATATATCATCACAAACAATCAATCAATCAAACTTTTTGCCACAAGTCTGGCTAATCAATCAAATTTCTTTTGCCACAAGGCTGGCTAATCAATCAAACTGTTTTACCACCGTACTGGATGATTAATCAAAGTTTTTGTCACAAGGCTGACTTCATTGAAACTTTTGCCACAAGGCTGGCTGATTAATCAAAGTTTTTGTCACAAGGCTGACTTCATTGAAACTTTTGCCACAAGGCTGGTTAAACAAAAACATCTTTATCATTCTAAGCACCCTAAGTGGCATGGCCCCGGGCTTATAATGAAAAGATTTTCAAACAAAATCAAACAGATGTATGTGATGATATAGATTAGATACATCTAGCATTTAGACGACATTTGTCTATTTTCCTTTGCTTCCACTAGCATAAGTGGGAACTACGATTGCTCTGACTTTCTCAACATCCCTTTGAGAATACGTAGGCACAAGGTCGATCCTTGGCGAGCAAAACAAAACAAAACAAAAAAAAAACCATTCAAACCTTAGCACCCGTAGACCCCGAGCTACAGATGCTCTGATTCCCTCTAAGGGATATGTATGCAGAGGATCGCGATGATCTTTGCGAGCATAATCAAACAAACACCTTAGGTCCCACCTATTTCACAACAGAACCTTCACCGTAGCACAGAATAAAAACAATAAAGAACCCTGTAGAGTACTACAGATACGTTGGGTGCTAATACCTTCCCTTCGTATAACCAACCCTCTTACCCAAGATCTCCCCCCACTTTTAGGTTATTGCAGCTTTTTTCCTTTTCCTCCTTTGGAAATAATAAAAAGTTTGGTCGGTACAAAAGAAAAATCATTTTTTATGAGCACTCGAGCCCAAAGAAGGCATCAGGTGTCTCATCCACAAAAAAGAGGAACAAAACGGTTTTTCGCCCGCGACAGAAAAATGGCGACTTCACTGGGGACCATCTTTTTATTGTTTCCAAAGGAAGGGTTATTTCTAATTATTGTTTTTATTTTAATTTTTGTGATTCTTTGGTTCTGTTACTTGTGTGGTTCTGTTACAAGTGATACATTATGGACAAATCCTAACCCGGATTAAGTACACATAAGAAATTAGGTGGAGGGTATAGTCATGTGCAGGCGCACTTGAGAATCCTTCCGCTCAGTGGAGGTTCCTTGTTGGTAATATATGTTTAGCATGCTTTCGTAGCGAAGACATTATTGCCGCATTGAACTGTAGAAGCTGAGAGACCGTAGAACCCCAACCCATCCTGGCCTTATTAGGACGTGGTGCAGAAACGATCCAGGTGAAGACTTGGATAGTTGTCATGCGGAGAACCACACTCAGACGAGTTTTTCTTGAGAATATTTCTGGCTCATCAGTTTAGTTGTGAAAGCCGGTAATATCCGAAAGAAAAATGTAGACTCTGACGTATCAGTAGAACATGTTGTACAGGTGATTAACTAGATCTATCCCTATTTGGTTCTCTGACCTCATGCTCGTGACGCTGGACCTTTGAACACTGTGTGTACTATGTTTGAATTACCATGTTTGTGTACCATGTTTGCGTTACCATTACCATGTCTGTTTTACCATGTTTGAATATGTGGCATTCATGCATCCACGCATTCATACATTCAAAAAAAAACCCATCATTTTTTTCCATAAAAACATGATTTTTCCAAAGATTTAGAGAAATTTTCTTTGCAAACATTTTAGGATTTAGTCATGGAAGAAGTAAAAAGGCATACCAAGAAATACGGTTTCAAAGCGCCTGATGTGGGAAAACTGATAGAGTTAGCATCTTCTGTACAAAATCCTTCTAATTTTAGGAAAAGTTATGGAAGACTTTTGCCTATCCTGAACACTCATGTTGATGAAGGACTTCTCAAAACTTTGGTTCAGTTCTATGATCCCGTCTACCGTTGTTTCACCTTTCCAGACTACCAGTTGGTACCGACCTTGGAAGAATATGCCAATCTTTTGGGTATCCCTGTGTCTGACAAAATACCCTTCAATGGTTTGGAAGCCATTCCTAAGTCACATGTCATTGCAACAAGTATCCACTTGAAGAAATCTGAAGTAGAGAGTAATTGGACTACCAAAGGAAACCTCCCGGGTTTAACTTCACACTTCCTGGTAAAGAAGGCCTTTGATTTCATCGAAACTGGTAGCATGATAGCTTTTGAAGCTGTACTAGCCTTGCTCATCTATGGGTTGGTTCTGTTTCCCAATGTCGACAACTTTGTTGATATCAATGCCATAAAGATTTTTCTGATTGGAAATCCTGTTCCGACTTTACTTGGTGACATGTATTTCTCTGTCCATCATAGGAATCGCCAAGGCGGTGGAATCATTGTATGTTGTGCACCTCTATTGTTCAAATGGATTGTTTCACACTTACCTGAGTCTCCTATTTTCACAGAAAACCGAGAAGGTTTGCGTTGGCCTCGAAGACTTATGTCTCTTACTAATAATGATATCCGTTGGTATACCTTGGCTCGCTGTGGTACAGAAACCATTGATAGTTGCGGAGAATTCGCCAACGTACCTCTCATTGGTACACAAGGAGGAATTAACTACAATCCGATCTTAGCCCGACGACAACTCGGGTATGCAAATTCAGTTAAACCTGTTGGTCTCGCAGTAGAAAGCTACTTCTATCAAGAAAGGGAAGATCCTCAAAGGTTGAAGACAAGAATGATGAGAGCTTGGTACGACGTCCGATGGAAAGAAAAAGGTGAGGAAAAGAATTGCATTGCTACGGACGCCTACACCTGCTGGGTAAAGAAAAGAGCAAAGGAGTTTCAAATGCCTTATGATTATGAAAAACCCATGTCTCTTGTGGTACCTCAACTACCCAATATTCCCATTCCCACTATGAAGGAATACCAAGACACTTTAGCCAAGATGAGGTTAGAGAAAAACGCTTGGGAGCACAAGTTTCGTAGGACCGATATGGAAAACAGAAGGTTGAAGAAACAAGTGAAAGATCACGAAGAAACTCTCTACTGTCAAGATGGATGGCTCATGAGTAAAGATGAGAAGATTCGTCAGAAAGACGCTGCAATCAAGAGATACATCAAAGAAAGCAAGAAAAAACCTGAAGGTTCAACAAGCAACGCTCCAACTCCTGACGATTGGAAGAATATCGTTGACAAGCTAAAGACCGAAAAGGCCGAATTGAAAGCTTACTATGGGAAAGAAATCATGCAGCTCAAGCTGCACAATGCATTTGGTTCTTCGTCTGATGAAGATGCTTAGGATTGTTTAGCTGTTTATTTATCATTTGCTTTTGTAAGGAGCTACGCTCCAATGTTGTAACATTTCCAATTATTGTAATAAAATAAAAATAAAAAAATGAATGAATAAAAGATTTGTTTGTGTTCAAATGTTTGCAAGAGAATAATCTTTAAAATATTTGGAAAAATCATAAATTTCTTTTTGCATGCATCATTCTGCATATCGAGTCTGTTGTATAGAGTCTCATCTTTTGGATCTTTCTCCAATAGATCGTCAAGCTGTCGCGTCTCAAAGTTTCTCGACCGCGCTCGCAATCAGATCACAGATACAATACTCGTTCAAGCAGAAGAAGAGTAATGGAACACTCTGAACAAGAGAATATTGAGCTCCGTGGTACAGTGACCACTCTTCAGGAAAAGTTGGAAAGTCTCACTACTCTGGTTGACTCTTTAATGGCCGCACAGAATCAGCCGCCGCCACCTAACAGTCAAGCAACAGTAACATCTGAGGTCACTACTCCAGTTTCTACGGTTGCATTCGGCATTCCATCTTTCTCCATGCCAGAAGGTTGGGGCACGCCTATCAGCTTTGGTACAGGTTTCCGCCATAATGTTTCTGGGGTTCAAACATCCACAACTGAAGCGCCTGCTGCTCAGAGTTCACAGTTCACTCCAAATCAGGGGATATCTTTTTCTCAAGTTACTATGGCACTTTCTCAACCCACTATGACGGTTCCGACTCCTATGGTTCACACTGTTCCTTACGGAGACAATGAGGTTTATCATGATCAGGGTGATAGCACAAATCAGCGAAGCCTTGTAGGAGATCTCCAAGAACAATTCAACAAGATTCAGCTGGAAGTTAAAGCTATTCGGGGAAAAGATTTGTTTGGAAAGAATGCCCAGGAGCTATGTTTGGTTCCCAGTGTACAAATACCAGCTAAATTCAAGGTCCCAGACTTTGAGAAGTATAAAGGTAGTTCTTGTCCGCAAAGCCATCTTGTGATGTATGCCAGGAAGATGTCTACTTATGCAGATAATTATCAGTTGCTTATCCATTACTTTCAAGACAGTTTGACTGGTGCCGCACTGAAGTGGTACACAGGTTTGGATAGCACCAATATTCGGACTTTCAACGACCTAGGTGAGGCCTTTGTCCGACAATACAAGTATAACTCGGATATGGCTCCAGTCAGAGATCTGCTCCGATCCATGGCTCAGAAAGATCATGAAGCTTTCAAAGAATATGCCCAACGATGGAGAGAAACTGCTGCTCAGATTAATCCACCGTTAAAAGAGAAAGAGATGACAAAGATCTTTTTGAATACTCTCAGTCCATTTTATTATGAACGCATGATTGCTAGTGCTCCGAGTGATTTCACCGAAATGGTAAACATGGGGATGCGTCTAGAAGAAGGAGTCCGAACCGGACGTCTGACTAAAGAAGGTGGATCTTCAAGTGGAATCAAAAAGTTTGGAAGTGGTTTCCCAAAGAAGAAAGAACAAAGTGTTGACATGGTATCCCAAGGGAAGCCAAGAGGAAACGTCAATCGTCGACAACAGATTGCTGCTATTGCGCCAGTTGTTAATACATCACCTAATCCGGGATTCACTCCTCAGTTTCAACAACAACAGCCTCGACAACAGGCTCAGCAGTTAAACAATAATCAGAATCGAGTACAAAGAGCTCCACAGTTTGATCCGATTCCAATGACATACACAGAATTGTACCCTGCTTTGATTGAAAAAGGTCTCGTTCAAACTAAAGCACCACCACCAGTACCTGAGAGACTCCCATGGTGGTACAAAGCTGAGGTTTCATGCCCTTATCATCAAGGGGCACCTGGCCATGATCTTGAGCATTGCATAGCTTTGAAATATGAAGTTCAGAGGTTGGTTAGATCTAATCTCCTCTCTTTCAGAAATTTGAATCCTAATGTGCAAGCAAATCCGCTGCCCAATCATGGAGGGCATGTTGTAAACATGGTATATGGATGTCCTGGCCAATACCGAGTCTATAATATCAACTTCTCAAGAGCAGATTTGGTACAAATGCACGCCACTCTTTGTCGGGGGCAGAATTTTCGCCAACATCAATACGGTTCCTGTAGCATATGTTGTGTAGATCCTCACGGGTGTTCGATTGTGAGAAGAGATCTCCAAGTTTTGCTAGATAATGGTACTATTGAGATCTACAGAAATAGGGATGAAAATGAAGTTAACATGATAGGATGTTATCCGCATGAGCTTTTAGTCTCAGATATCAACTCGGAAATGCCTACAGCTAACGTCATCGTTCCTCATTTCAACATGCCTGAGCGCATGGAAGTTACTTACAACAAGCCGAAGGTTCCTGTTGCTCCTTTAATCATTTGTCTACCTGGACCTGTTCCTTATGACTCTGACAAGGCAGTTCCATACAACTATAATGCTACAATGATAAAGAATGGACAAGAAGTTCCTTTACCTACTCTTTCATCTGTCGTGAACATCGCTGATGTGAGTCGAGTAACAAGAAGTGGACGTGTGTATACTCCACTACCTCCGAAGCAGCCTGTTGCTCCTGTTACCGGGCAAAATCCTGTCAATACACCAGTAGGGAATCCTGTGGAAACTCCTGTCAGTAATCCAAACACTGATGTTGGTCAATCCAGTGGAACCAATGTCAATCCCGATTTTGATGAAATTTTGAAGCTTATCAAAAGAAGTGAATACAAGATTGTGGATCAGCTTATGCAGACTCCTTCAAAAATCTCAATACTTTCATTGCTGTTGAATTCAGAAGCCCACAGGGAAGCCCTGATGAAAGTCTTAGATCAAGCTTTTGTAGATCATGATGTGACTGTTGACCACTTTGATGGGATAATAGCCAACATAACAGCTTGTAACAATTTAAGCTTCTGTGATGAAGAACTCCCCGAGGAGGGTAAAAATCACAATCTTGCTTTGCACATTTCTATGAACTGTCAGTCAGACTCTTTGTCCAATGTGTTGGTAGACACCGGATCTTCCTTGAATGTGATGCCAAAAACGACTCTTGCTCGCTTGTCATACCAAGGAATGCCTATGAAGTTCAGTGGTGTAGTAGTCAAAGCATTTGATGGATCGCGAAAATCGGTTATTGGCGAAGTCAACCTTCCCATGACAATTGGTCCACATACGTTCCAAATCATCTTCCAGGTCATGGACATACAAGCTGCTTATAGCTGTCTGTTAGGATGACCATGGATCCATGAAGCAGGGGCAGTAACTTCTACGCTCCACCAAAAGTTGAAATTTGTAACAAATGGAAAATTGGTAACGATAAGTGGAGAACAAGCCTTAATGGTGAGCCATTTATCCAATTTCTCTTTTATCAGTGCTGATGATGTGGAAGGAACCCAGTTTCAAGGTCTCTCTTTAGAAGACGAATCTTCCAAAAAGAAAGCATCAATCTCTTCTTACAAAGAGGCAGTGAAAGTAGTAAAAGATGGAACTACCACTGGCTGAGGGCAAGTTGTGATCCCTACCAAGAATGAAACCAGAGCAGGACTCGGATGTTCACCAACATTCTCGAACTGCACCAAGAAGGATGAAACCCTTCGTCCGATCAAAGAAACATTCATTAGTGGAGGATTCCTTAACCCAATTCCTCAAGAGGTTAATGTCCTTATTGAAGAATGTATCGAAGAAGGTCTCTCCGATGATGAAGAAGAATGGAAATGTTATCTCAATGACTCGGGATACATATCTCAGGAAGAACCATATCCTCCTTCAGAAGAATCCAAAGGCAAAGAAACTGAGCCTGTTCCTGCAGAAATCTGGGACACCTTGGGACAACCAAGTGGAAAATTTGATTATATGGTGAAATACACTGCACCTGAAAGTTACAAGATTTCGATTGAGGATATTCAACCAACCGGATGGGGAGATTCCTTTGAATATAACAGTCAACCAGAAAAGGCTTATCAGCCCTGTCAATTTTCTCAGCAGCCTGAAATTACTGAAGATTTCAGCTTCAATGCATCTGCCAAAGTTCATAATCCTGAAGATGGTTATTATCACATAAATGCCATTTTTGAAGATGAAGGGGAAGATGGTCCCGCAACTGACTCGGAAAGTGTCGCTGACAATGAGTCTCTTCATCCTGAAGACTGGGAAGAACACCCTGAAAATGCTGAAGATTGTGACTCGTCTTATGCTCTTCAAGAAGTAGAAGAAGACCGTTTCAACTCTACAAAGAACAAGGTTGACAAACCAGGACCTTCAAATCCTGCTCGACCAGCGGTCAATGTCAACACTGAAGATAACTCTGAGGAGAATTTTCCTGAATACATAATACACAGAGGAGTTCGTTGCTACTGGAAAGCTGTCGACGTTCCGAATGTTGTTCGCCGCTCAAAGTAATCACCTCGCTGTTATTTTGACCTCCTGCCTTGCCCAAAGCAGAGAGATGTTTTATAGGGCTTCGCTTTTAAATGTTCCGCCCAAATAACTTTGTGTATAGGGCTTTGTTTTAAAAGTTTCCCTCTTTGTCCTGCCCAAGACAAATGAGTTTGTGTTTAGGGCTTTGTTTCAAAAATGAATCATAAATAAAGTGTCATTTTGAATTCCCTACATTATGTGTTTTATTTTTGCTTTTTCTGGAAATGGTAATCCTAAAAAACCAAAAAAAATAAAAAACCAAAATAAAAAAAAAACTTTTCCAAAAAAAAATCTGCATACACTCTTGCATTCATAAATTTTCTGAAATAAATATAAATCACATGTGCAGATTTACTATTGATAAACCCATTGAATGCAATAACCCTATGCCCTCTCCCAACTTTGAGTTTCCTGTGTTCGAAGCCGAAGAAGAGGAAGAAGAGGAGATCCCGGACGAGATCTCTTGATTACTTAAGCACGAGGAAAGAACCATTCTGCCTCACAAAGAGCCTTTAGAAAAGATCAACTTGGGTTCTGAAGAAGACAAAAAAGAAGTGACCATTGGATCACTGCTTGATGCTGATATCAAGAGTAAGTTGACAGACCTTCTCAAAGAATATGTTGACGTGTTTGCCTGGTCCTACCAAGACATGCCTGGGTTGGACACCAATATTGTTCAGTATTACTTGCCATTGAAGCCAGAATGTCCGCCGGTTAAGCAGAAATTGCGAAGGACTCACCCTGATATGGCTAACAAGATCAAAGTGGAAGTTCAAAAACAGCTCGACGCAGGTTTTCTTGTCACCTTTGAGTATCCTCAATGGTTGGCCAACATAGTGCCAGTTCCAAAGAAAGATGGCAAAGTTAGAATGTGTGTTGACTACCGTGACTTGAACAAGGCCAGTCCAAAAGATGATTTTCCATTACCACATATCGACATGCTGGTTGATAACACCGCTAAGTTCAACGTCTTTTCCTTCATGGACGGGTTCTCCGGTTATAATCAGATCAAGATGGCTCCCGAAGACATGGAGAAGACATCTTTCATCACCCCATGGGGTACCTTTTGCTACAAAGTGATGCCGTTTGGATTAAAGAATGCAGGCGCAACTTACCAAAGGGCAATGACTACTCTCTTTCATGACATGATGCATAAAGAAATTGAAGTTTATGTGGACGACATGATAGCCAAGTCCAGCACAGAAGAAGAACATATTGAATACCTTTTGAAGTTGTTTCAACGACTAAGGAAATATCAGCTTCGCTTGAATCCTAACAAATGTACTTTTGGGGTTAGATCTGGAAAACTCTTGGGTTTCATTGTCAGCCAAAGAGGTATTGAAGTAGATCCCGACAAAGTCAGAGCTATTCAAGAGATGCCTGCACCAAAAACTGAAAAGAAAGTAAGAGGATTTCTCGGACGATTGAACTATATCTCCAGATTTATCTCTCAAATGACTGCTACATGTGGGCCAATTTTCAAGCTTCTCCGCAAAGATCAAGGGGTTGTTGTCATACCCCAAATTTGTCCTACCCTTTAATTTCTAACTGGCTTATACTTTCCATTTCATCTGCATACCATCATTAGGGCATTTGCATGACTTCGCATTCATTCATTAAATGCAAGCATGGGATCTAAGACTTCACAATATCCAGAGTCTCTACAGAGGTGTTCATTGTTCATGGATTAAAGTACTCTCTGTATGCTTGGGATTATTAGATAAGTCCAGAGGTTTGGGCCTCATGATCATCTGGGGGTTCTTACTTGGGCTATTCATCAATTGCGGAGTGGCTTCATCATTATTGTAATACAATTCCTTCTGTTGGGCTCCACTCAATTTCTTTGAACTTGGACACGCCTTATTGATTGGGGATTGATGTTCACACCCCTGTGTTCGATCCTAAGGTTCACTTTGATTAGTTGTGTTGCAAGACATTCACTTTGGATTTTGTGCAAGATTCTAGTTAAACATGGTGGACTTTGTACATCTTAATAAATTTGAAAAGCATACAATGAAAACTTTGATTTTTTTAGTCCAAGCAAACCATGGGAAATTTACTTTTGGTACAAAGCCCATAGGATGTTATCATGGGCTTTTCATCTTTCATCCAAATTTAGCATGGAGTTCAAACGGATGAAGAGTTGGAATTCAAGTTCTACAAATGAAGAAGATTCTTTTCATACACAAAGTCATTGAATTACATGAGGGGTGTTCAAGAAAAGTCATTAAAAGTTGCATTCAAAATCCAAGGCGTTTGAAATAGACTACATATGAAAATTACAACAAAAGAGAACATAATCAAAGTCTATGGTATATTTCCCTTGAGATTCTTCATGCCATCCATGTCCATACAGCATGCTGCCTTGCTAAAAACCAAGATAACCAACAGAATCCTGCATCAATACATCATTCACACACCAGTTCAGTATCAAAATCACCCCACAACAACAAAAGATAACCAAAAAAACAGTAGCATGATTAACAAAATGGCCCTGCATACACTCTGTTTCAGCAATTCAGGCAGCTTACAAATCATTCAGAACTCCATACAATAAATAAACCCAATATCATGCTACCTACATATTCACCATGGCGCTAGGCTAGCATCATCATCCTAAAGCAAAACCAAACAGCATCATTCAAATTACCAAACACTTGCATTCATCACCATGGCATTCCATTAACTGTCCTAACAATAATCAAATAAACAAAATTATCACTATCCTAGTTACATAGTCATGCATCCATTCTTTTAAACTCATTCAGATTTTGAACCATAAACCCAACAGCATCCTAACATTCATACTCAACAATTTCAAACATTCAAACAAACACACAAAAAACTCAGTTCACACATTAAACCAATATATGAGACCAGCCCCATTTTCTATTAATTCTAAACATTCACAACCATACAAGTCAGCCATATCATCAGCCCAGCCACAACATACATGTTATACTCCAAACTCCTTCAAAATACACCTGTACATACAAGTTATAACAACATCAACAATCTAACAGTTTTCAAAACCACACACACTTGACATTCAGCATACATTGTAACCATTACCACCTGCATAATTCCAAAGAAAATTTAACCAACCACTAAGAATAACAACTAACCCTTTTACTCTAAACCAATTTTCTAAAGTCCAACAGTTTTAACCAACCGTTAGTTAACATTCCTAACAGCCACATAATTTCATCCTAACAAGTTACATATACATCATTCGTATATAACCCTGCACAGCCCATCCATCAACCAATACATACACAATTCAATCAACCTGCTAACAGTGGCACTAACCCTGGTTCTAAACTAACAGGCAGGCTAACGCATCGAGGAAAAACAGAGCTAAGCATATCGTAAGTCTGGGAAGGAGTAAAACTCACCGGTAACGGTTTCATGACAAGCAATCTGATAAGCCCTAACATAATTCCAAGAGCGGCTTCCGGTATAGTCACTAACAGTCGGCATAAACAACCCTGCAGCAATGCCATACACATTCAGTTCAAATCACACACGCCACATGCTGCCAATTCAAAGCATCCATGTTCAAATTAACTGCTACAGCATGCACACAGTAAATACAAAGAGGAAAAAAACCGGCAGCCATACATTCATCAAAATTTACAACAAAAATAGTTTACAGCCAGCACACATTCACATTAACTCAAGCCTAAAAAAATCATCATAGATAAAAACCAGTCCCTGCAACATTCAGAATACCATATGCTAAGCACAGAACATCAAAGCTTAATACTTCACCTGCTGAGCTGAGATATGTCCCTCCGAACTCTAGGTCTCCTCATCATTCCACACGGCTAGTCAGTCTCATTTTGACAACGGTTGATTCATCCAGATTCAGATCCCACGCTGTGTGTTTCATTCTACCAAGTGACTCCATTGGAAACCTGCATATAGTGCAAAAGAGAATACATCAATCCCATACACAAAAAGAAGTGAAAAATCAGAAGAATAGAACAAAGTCCCACACTCGAGAAATTGAAAAAAACTCATTGCAAGCTGTAATTTAGGCTCCACACCCAAGAATTCATCATCATTACTCAATCATTGCCCATATAAAAACCAGTTTCACTCACCTTCAGAAAGACACCTAGAGAAAGCACGATCACATATCTTCGTCATTGTTTCGCTTGCAAACTTTGAGAGAAGAAGTGCTAAGTCTAAAGTTCAACCACGCCATTCATACACCTCTTTCACCATTCATCCCTACCTCCCTCACATCACCATTTCACAAAGGATTCAAACCCTGCAATCTCAATTCCACCACCTTCACCTCAGAATCATCCTCAGCTCCCCTCTGCAACAACGCTTCTCCCTTCATCTTCATTAGTTCGCAATAACTCTCAGAAGCGGTAACTACGCGCATACAGAACACACACGCAGAAAAAACGTGTGAATTCCAAAAAAAAAAAGCAAAGAAGAAGAAGATTGAACTCAAGAGATTAGGAGTATTCGTACCTGAAATTGAAGCATCTCCTCTTGATCTCATCTGCGTTTATTTCGCGCCAACGCCATTTGGATTCTCCCTTCCGGTTTTCCCTTCAATTCGCGTGTTCTTCACCTCCAAATTCGATTCGAGATATCTCAGACTTAGGTTATACTTGGGGAATCGGTGAGGCGAAGAAGAAAGACGCGTTCGGTTCATCGTGGCGGCGCGGTGAATATTTGAATCGGAGATGGAGAGCTTGAGACGGAGAAGCTTCGATCGGAGAGGGACGCTGTTCGTTGCGCCGTCGTCTACCGGCCCATGTAGGAGAGGATGAATTTGTTGGAGTACTCACGTAAGCCTTTACCCTAATCCCCTTTTCCTCCTTTCTTTTTATTTTTAATTTTAATTTCTTTTATTCTTTTCTCATCAAAATAAAATCTCAATAATCATGGATCACACAAACCACAATCTTGGGCCACGAATGCTAAGCGCACCCCCTCAGGCCCGTTCACTACCATTTTTTGGTGGCTGAAGAAAACAATAACAAAAATAACCTCTGGGCTAGGCTTCATGGGCCCTGCGCCCAGTTTCTCTTTACACTACCAATCTTCAGGCTTTTACCCCCTGCTTCTATATTTTCTCGTTAGAAGTTAGGGATCTTGACATAGTTGTGTTTTAAATTTTTTTAGATAATAAAAACATGATAAAAATCACTTGCTTTTGTTAGATTATAGTGAGTAAAAAACGACATATAAAAATCAATTTTCTTTGTTAGTTTTTCATAAAAGAATAAATAATCACTTTTTTGTTAGACTTTTAGGATTTAATTTTGGTCCTTGATTCAATTTCTTTCATAAAAATAATCATAAAAATAATAGTACTTTTAATTCACTTTTGTGCTATATTTTGACTTGTTCTTTTTCATGCTCTTATGCTATTTTCAATACTCTACTTAGCGCTTTATTTTTCACGCTTCTTTTAAACCCTAACTTTAGATAGAAACAAACATAGGTGGATACCATCGAGTACGATGGGCGCGAGGGGTGCTAATACCTTCCCCTTGCGTAACCGACTCCCGTACCTTGATTCTCTGGTCGCAAGACCTTGTTCCTTCCTTTGTTAGGTTTTCTGATATTCCTTTCCCTTATGGGATAAATATATTGGTGGCGACTCTGTTCATTTTTCGCGAGCGTGCGACAGTTGTATGGACTGAAGATTGCCAGAAAGCGTTCGACAGTATCAAAGAGTACCTGTTAGAACCACCAATATTGATTCCTCCAGTTGAAGGAAGACCATTAATCATGTACCTTACTGTGTTAGAAGAATCCATGGGTTGTATGCTTGGACAACAAGATGAAATCGGTAAGAAGGAGCATGCCATCTATTACTTGAGTAAGAAATTCACAGACTGTGAGTCTCGTTACTCCATGCTCGAAAAAACGTGTTGTGCTTTGGCTTGGGCTTCAAAACGTCTCCGCCAATACATGATCAACAATACTACTTGGTTAATCTCCAAAATGGATCCGATCAAGTATGTCTTTGAAAAGCCTGCCTTAACAGGAAGGATTGCCCGATGGCAAATGCTGTTATTCGAATATGACATTGAATACCGTGCTCAGAAAGCGGTCAAAGGAAGCATTCTCGCCGATCACTTGGCGCATCAACCAATTAATGAATATCAATCTCTCAAGTTTGACTTTCCTGATGAAGATGTCTTGTACTTGAAGATGAAAGATTGTGACGAACCGTTACCAGAAGAAGGTCCTGAGCCTGGATCAAGATGGGGCCTAATTTTCGACGGAGCAGTAAACGCTTTTGGCAATGGAATTGGGGAAATCATCATCACTCCCAAGGGTACTCATATCCCGTTCTCCGCCAGATTGCTATTTGATTGTACCAACAACATCGCAGAATATGAAGCTTGTATCATGGGTCTCGAAGAAGCCATTGACTTAAGGATCAAGATCCTCGACATATATGGAGATTCAGCCCTTGTGATCAACCAAATCAAAGACAAGTGGGAAACTTACCACCCTGGTTTGATTCCTTACAGAGATTATGCAAGACGTCTGTTGACTTTCTTCAACCAGGTTGAATTGCATCATATACCTCGAGATCAGAATCGAATGGCAGACGCCTTGGCTACTCTATCTTCCATGTTCAAAGTCAGTCACTGGAATGATGTGCCTAAAGTCAGGATCACGCGCCTTGAAAGGCCCGCTTATGTGTTTGCAACTGAAGCAGTCATCGATGATAAACCGTGGTTCCACGACATCAAACGCTTCCTTCAAACTCAAGAGTACCCGCTTGGGGCATCAAAAAAAGATAAGAAAACTCTAAGGAGGCTTTCTGGCAGTTTCTTCCTGAACGGAGATGTGCTATACAAAAGAAATTTCGACATGGTTTTGCTCAGATGCCTGGATAGACATGAAGCAGACATGTTAATGCATGAAGTGCATGAAGGGTCCTTTGGAACTCATTCAAATGGGCATGCAATGTCCAAAAAGATCTTAAGAGCAGGATACTATTGGTTGACAATGGAATCTGATTGTTATAAACACGTGAAGAGATGTCACAAGTGCCAGATCTATGCAGATAAGATCCATGTGCCACCGACTCTACTCAACGTTCTTTCATCTCCGTGGCCTTTTTCAATGTGGGGTATCGACATGATTGGAATGATCGAACCAAAAGCTTCAAACGGTCATCGTTTCATCTTGGTAGCAATTGATTAATTCACCAAATGGGTCGAAGCAGCATCTTACGCCAATGTTACAAGACAAGTGGTTGTGAGGTTTATCAAGAATAACATCATTTGCCGATATGGTATTCCCAGCAAGATCATTACTGACAATGGTTCAAACTTGAATAACAAAATGATGAAAGAATTATGTGAGGAATTCAAGATTGAGCATCATAACTCTTCTCCTTACAGGCCAAAAATGAACGGCGCTGTTGAAGCTGCTAACAAGAACATTAAGAAGATCGTCCAGAAAATGGTCGTCACTTACAAAGACTGGCATGAAATGCTGCCATTTGTTTTACATGGGTACCGTACTTCAGTGCGTACTTCAACAGGGGCAACTCCTTTTTCTCTAGTATACGACATGGAAGCTGTGCTCCCCGTAGAAGTTGAAATCCCATCAATGAGAGTCCTCATGGAAACTAAGTTATCAGAGGCTGAATGGTGTCAAAACAGATACGATCAGTTGAACTTAATCGAAGAAAAACGTATGACTGCTCTATGCCATGGACAGTTATACCAAGCAAGGATGAAACAAGCCTTCAATAAAAAGGTTCGACCTCGTGAATTTCGAGAAGGCGACCTCGTGCTTAAAAAGATCTTGTCTTTTCAACCAGATTCTAGGGGCAAATGGTCTCCTAATTACGAAGGCCCGTATGTTGTCCAAAGAACATTTTCTGGCGGCGCCATGACTCTTGCAACCATGGATGGTGATGAACTCCCATATCCTGTGAATGCTGATGCAGTCAAGAAATACTTTGTCTAAAAAAATACAAAAGAACAGCTCGGTAAGTCGAAAACCCGCAAAGGGCGACTTAGGCAAAAATGAGTGTCTCGGTGGACTGAAAACCCGAAAGGGCGGTCCAGGCAAAAATTAGAGACAATAAACAGAAAAAAATTCATCCTGGTAGATTGAAAACCTGAAAGGGCAATCTAGGCAAAAATTAGGGATTTATGACAAAGTAACTGCATCAGTCTGTACTTCGTCACCTGAGGAGTCTTTTTCCATCAAAGGATCTTCGATCAAATCATTATCAATCTGAAGCGACAAACACAGTTGGAACTCAAAGTTGTTAAGGGGATAGTGGTTATTTCTTTCAATGTAGCCTTTTCCGCATAATTACCATTTCCAACTTTTGTAAATACTCCATGGAATCACGCCTTTAGCGGATTTCCATCCTATTAAATAAATTTGAGCCTTGTGCCCATTTGTTTGCAATCTCTAATTTCTTTTAGCTTGCAAAATGACGCTTTAATTGTGTTATTCGTTTTTGAAAAAAAAAAAAAGAAAAAATAAGTTTTAAATGAATTTACTTCAATTTTCTTTTTCAAAATAAAGGCGAAATTTTCCTTTGAGTTGTGAACAACGGAAGGAACATCAGCAGTCGTCTCCATAGGATGAACAAAAGGATTCTCCCTGAAAAATTGTTGAGACAACGGTATTCTTGTCCCAAAAAAGAATTCTTGAAGCAATTACCCCTCGAGGTAAAGAAGCTCTTCTATCCCCAGTGAAGAAGCTCTTCTATCCCCAGTGAAGAAGCTCTCCTATCCTCAGTGACGAAGATTTTCCATCTCCAGTGAAGAAGTTCTTCCCTCTCAATAAGAAAAGATGCTCATCTTCCCCAGAGAAGTTTAAAGCACGCAACACCATTCATCACCTGTGTTATCTACACCGTGTTGAAGAACATTTGCCAAGTATCTGGTTGTATTGCGACGTCGGTCCTTCTCCAGTATATACTTCATTGTCTGTCAGTCTCGTCAGCATGCATGCTACATTCATGACATTAATCATTCATACATATTTGCATCATTTATGCATTCTTGCATTTTTCAGTGTATGCTTTAAAATCATTTGTTCAGGATATATCTGTCCCAAAAAAGAAAAAAGAAGAAAAAAAAGAAAAGAGAAATAAAGAAAAGAAAAAGAAACAAATATGGGCGTGTCATCTCTCCAAGTAGGTTGTCACCCATAAGCAGAAAACATCTTCTTTCTCCAGTTCCCCACTGAGATCATTCCTCGTGGAAGAAGGTTGCTTTAGTTTCTCCTCTCAAAACAAAGGAGAAAATACCCAGTTGAGTTCATTCCTCATGGGTACAAAGTCTTGTTTGACTGTCTCTTTCCAATTCATTCTTGGTTAGAACTTTGTCTTTACCAAAAAAATTCAAATTCCGATTCCTCAAACAGAGTCGTGAAAAAAATTGAACCCTAAACAATAGCCTCATCATCTGAGCAGTTTATGTTTCTTTCAAAAAATTTCCTCTCAAGGAAATCAATCATGAAGATCATTCGACAAATCAGGGCCTTATTACGGTTCACAAGGCTGAATATCCAGTAATTTCCCTAACAAAGTCTCCAGAATCATTTTATCACTCGGCTGATAATTGATCATGTCTTCAAAACCGCTATCACAAGGCTGGTAGTCGGTAACCTTTTGTTCTGGTTATATTATTAAACATGTCTATCACCATGCTGATAGTCGGTAATATTAACCAAACCTTTGAAACTCTTTTACCTTGTCAAGTCTATCACAACGCTGGTAGTCGGTAATACAGTTTCATACCTTTCACCTTCGCATTATTAAACAAGTCTATCCCCAAGCTGATAGTCGATAATGTCGATAGGTAAGCTTTTCTTACAAAGCTACCATTCTCTGGCGAAGCGTACACTTGCTTCCCCGAAAAGAAAGAAAACGGATTCTCTTCCTAAAACGGATTGGGACATCCTTCCCGATCTCTTTTCCCCAGCGGAGTCAGTTCTTGATATCCCCTCGGTAAAGATATCCTTGCATCATTCGCAATTTTGGTATCTTAGGTCCAAAATTCGCGTCTTCTGATATTTAAGTCTCTTCCACCCTATCAAAACGAAGATTTTCAATCTTCATGTCTCAGGTTGAAGAAACTTAAATAGGGGCATCTGTCATACCCCAATTTTTGACCTAAGATACCACCTCATATCATTGCATATGCATCATTTGCATCTCTAACAAATTGCATTAGCTTGTGTTTGCTACTTGTGACTCAGCAGGGTTTAATCAAGAAAACACTCATCAGTACAAGTAACAATCAATTAGGGTTTTGTTCTCCCTTCATCTCAAATGAATCATCTTCATCAACAATTAACATTTGGTCCTCAGAGATTCATTTCAACAAGCTCAACAGCTTTGAATCGACTGAATTAGGGTTTTGACTGAAGACAACACACTCCTGACTTTTGCTCAGAATTTGACCTAATGGCTTGGGACATGATATCAAGACCTCAAGTGCATCATTTTGACCTAATCCATTGGCTCATAACATCTCCTACACAAAGATTGATCAGACAAATCCTCAGATCAGGGTTTTGGAACTATCAGGGACTGAAATCAGGGATCACATTTGGGAAACCCTAAAAACCCCCAGGAAGTCAATCAAATGTTTCAATCATCCTCAAATAATCCCTATGACAATATACAATGGAAATTACATCTCAATTCAAGATCCACAGTCATCAATTTCATCAGGTCGACAATTAGGGTTTTTGACCTAATTCACTGAACCACTGACTTTTTAATCAGGACATGGTGCTACAACTCAAACCATGGCTCAATATCCTCTAATGCTTCAATGTGATCCATTCATACCATTCATTTGGTGAGATTAGCCTGTTTCATTTGAAATCTCCAGAAACGCGATTCGTCTGAAAAAGTCAACTGTACAAGAACACCTTTGACTTTTGGGAATTTTGGTCAACCATGACTTTTGAAGTTTTGAATCATCAATATATGATATATGAAGTCATTTGATCAAGAAAAATCAAGAAAATCAATCAAAAATCAAAAAGTCAAAAGTTTGACTTTTCATACTTAGAAAAATTTCTAAGTGTTTTTCATGGTTTTTTCCAAACTTTGAAAGGGAATTTCTCAAAATTTCACCTACAAACTGAAAAAAAACTTCCAACATGAAAGTTGTAGATTTTGATCCAATAAACAACTTTGACACATATAATTTTTTTCCATAAGATCAACCATTTAAGAGATATGGAGCTTCAAAGTTGGTATCTTATGAAAATTTCACTTAAAACTTCATTTTCTTCAAAGTTCATGGAACTTTTTCACCCACTTCCTTAAAGATCTTGAAGAAACTTTCAACTAGGGTTTTGAAGTATGCAACATGAGCTTTCCAAAATGTCCAAGAGCAAGAAAAAATATGGAGTGTAGCCATGGTTTTGAATTTTGCAATTAGAGGTCATTATGCTTAAAGTTACACACCATTTTCACCAAGTTTCAACACTATATAGTCTATAATCCATACAATGACCTCTTGCAACTCCAAAGGGCAAGATTCTTATCATAAAAGATTGGATAGGAGAGAATATATTGTCACTTGAGATTTCTAACCATGGTTAACATTTTTAACCTAATGCATTTAATGAAAAATATTCTCTTTATCTCTTAAGCCAAAAACCATCATTACAATCTCAACTTGCCAAGGCTTATGATCCAATTTCGTGGCCTATAAATAAGAGATGGAAATCACATCCAAGAGCACACCAAAGCATTGAAAAAGCTTGCTTTCTCACTTCTTACCTATTTGAAAGTTCTTTCCATTTTTCAAAGAAGTTAGAACTTCAACTTTCAAATCTTGAAAGTTCTAACTATTGGTGTCATCCAAACATATTCTAAACATCATTTTGAATTTGTTTGGACCATTAAACCATCACCAAACTATCCAAAAGTCAGTTTCATCACAAAAACTCCATAAGTGCACAAATTGAGCCTTAAACCTCCAATTCTCGATCTACTCGTGTATTTACCAAACTATCACTTCAAACATCTTCCATACATCAATTAGAAGTGATCCAAACATCTGGAACGTTTCTGGATGTAGAGAAACACCATGGCCGTTTTCAGTTTGGAGCCAAAACAGGTGGAGGTCCGTAGAATGATTCAGAAAGTTTCGAGCAAGTTTAAGAACATCAACATGATCCTTGAACATCACTGAAGCGATCCCAATCATTTCCAAGCTTTGAAGCTTCCTGAATCATGCCCAGTAACTCACGGTTTGCTCAAAACTTATTCGGTTCGATTATGATCAATCATGCTTTTTAAATAACTTTTGAATGTATATTATTGTTTATCGTGATGTTCTTAACGTTTCTGGATGCTTAATTGCCATTTGGTTACATATTTCACGAGTTGCCATTCTAGGGTTGCGAAGCTTCAAAAATGGGGATCTGTGATAGGGGCCAAATTAGGTGACAATAAAGGCATATTCGAGCTCAGGGCATGTCACTTGATTGATCTGGGTTACTGTTTTGTTTGTTCATCTTGTTTCATGCAGGTTTGAAATCGGAGATGATTAGCTACAAAATAGCTGGGAAGAATCCGTAGCTAATTTGTAGCTAAAACTTTTACAGGTTTGTAAGGAAGAAGACGAGGACGTGGCGTCCTCTGGTTGGTCTATTTGCGCGCGGGCGTTTTTTAAAATTCAGACTAGTCATATGCTTTGTTGACCACGCTTTTACCATGCTCCTTGCTTCAGCAGCCGTCTGATCAATCTTGATCATCATCCAACAGGCCTCAGCACGCAGGCTCATCATAGACCCTTGGGGGTCTGCCACACAGGATCACATATATTAATATTTTCTTAACTAATTTAATTTTCTTTGCAAAAATTAATCAAAAATAGTTTTAAAAAATCACAAAAATATTTTAATTTCACTTTTAGGTTGATAAAATATTTAATTATTTTTTGACATGAAAATATTTTATTTTTCTTCATAATTAATTTATTTTGTTAATTAATTAGTAATTGTGTGAATATTTGCTATTAATTAATATCAACCAATCAAAAACTCCAAAAAAAATATATTCTTTTTATATTTAGGTTTATATTTGTATAATCTAATTTGTGACATAAAAAAAAAAAGAGAATTATTTTTCTTGATTAAGTTTAATTATTTGTATAATTATTTGTTTAATTATCTTATTAATTAACTTAATTCCATTCAAAAAAAACACACAAAAAATATCTTCTCTTAGATTATTTTCTTTTGAATTTGATATCATCATATAACCTTCTTGTAATTAATCATTTGAATTTTCATGTTGTGATTTTTGATTACTATTGCAGATCACTTGAATAATTACAATTCATTTAAGGTTTCGAGATCTGTTTCTTTGTCGTCTTCTGGCTTTGTCTATTTTTCTGTCTTCCATTTGCTACAGAGGATGATCATGAAATAATTTATTTCAAGCATATCACTTGAAGATCAAGGTAACACCTCAAGCTCAGAAATCCAATTTTCTCATTCTTCGAGGTAAGCCTAAAACTCAATCAACTGTTTTCACAACAGTAATCAATTCACTTTCAAATCATCCATTGTTTTTCAAAACAGTGGGGCCTCTCGAATATTAGAGAGTATAAGTCCCTTTTCTTTTTCTTTGTACAGTTTTTTTTTTTTAAACAGAAAACTTTTTCCGAAACTTCAAAACAGTTTTTTTAACAACAAATCCCACATCTTTTTCAAACCATCCACCCTGTTTTATGAAAATAAAACAGGGGCCTCTCGAATATTAGAGAGTATAAGACCCACTCCTTTTATACAGTTTTTCTTTGTACAGAAAACTCTTTCAAAACAATACTTTTCAAATTGTTTTCAAAACAACAAACGACGCGTCTGTAAATAAAAACAATCAACCATGTTTTGTAAATAAAACACGGGCCTCCACGTAGGTATAAGTCCCAAGCCCTTTCGTACATACCCACTCTAGTACATGAAATTAGGTATTTCATTGTACGCCTTTTGTACATATCTCGATCAGTTTGATTTTTAACTTTGAATAACAAACCAAAAATGAAGGTTTCTTTAAATCTTCCCAAAAATACCATGGGCCTCCATGTAGGTATAAGTCCCAAGCCCCTTTGTAAATACATGTTTACATAGCTTTGAATAAATTCAAGTGGACCTCTCCTCGATTATGAGTCCCGAGCCCCTATATATACAAATGGAGCATGCTTACAGGTATATTTCCTTCATAAACTCCATTATATACACACACTCTGTCATATATAACTGTTCATGTACTTGTTCATGTTTGTTTGTACTTGTTCATACTTGTGATTGTGTTATATGCTTATTCAACTTAGTACAACACTAGGTTCCCCATAGCCTCCTATTGGGCTTCGTGCAAAGAATCTCCACTAGTTTAGGTTAGGACATAGAGTATGGTTTCCCGGTGAAATCGCTCTAAGAGCTCAAACCAACTATACCATGCCTCCCCTTGGGCTTTGTACAAACGAGTGACCCTCCCATAGCCTCCTCTTGGGCTTACAATGCAAGGACCCTGGATTGTCCCTCCCATAGCCTCCTCTTGGGCTTACAATGCAAGGACCCTCGGATAGCCTCCTCTTGGGCTTCGTACAAGGACCCACGGGCTTCTTATAAGCATCCCCAATATCCAAATCAAAATACCCTAGGAGATTAGACATTTTTCATCTCTATGCTAGGAGTATCTCTTATATATCATCACAAACAATCAATCAATCAAACTTTTTGCCACAAGTCTGGCTAATCAATCAAATTTCTTTTGCCACAAGGCTGGCTAATCAATCAAACTGTTTTACCACCGTACTGGATGATTAATCAAAGTTTTTGTCACAAGGCTGACTTCATTGAAACTTTTGCCACAAGGCTGGCTGATTAATCAAAGTTTTTGTCACAAGGCTGACTTCATTGAAACTTTTGCCACAAGGCTGGTTAAACAAAAACATCTTTATCATTCTAAGCACCCTAAGTGGCATGGCCCCGGGCTTATAATGAAAAGATTTTCAAACAAAATCAAACAGATGTATGTGATGATATAGATTAGATACATCTAGCATTTAGACGACATTTGTCTATTTTCCTTTGCTTCCACTAGCATAAGTGGGAACTACGATTGCTCTGACTTTCTCAACATCCCTTTGAGAATACATAGGCACAAGGTCGATCCTTGGCGAGCAAAACAAAACAAAACAAAAAAAAACCATTCAAACCTTAGCACCCGTAGACCCCGAGCTACAGATGCTCTGATTCCCTCTAAGGGATATGTATGCAGAGGATCGCGATGATCTTTGCGAGCATAATCAAACAAACACCTTAGGTCCCACCTATTTCACAACAGAACCTTCACCGTAGCACAGAATAAAAACAATAAAGAACCCTGTAGAGTACTACAGATACGTTGGGTGCTAATACCTTCCCTTCGTATAACCAACCCTCTTACCCAAGATCTCCCCCCACTTTTAGGTTATTGCAGCTTTTTTCCTTTTCCTCCTTTGGAAATAATAAAAAGTTTGGTCGGTACAAAAGAAAAATCATTTTTTATGAGCACTCGAGCCCAAAGAAGGCATCAGGTGTCTCATCCACAAAAAAGAGGAACAAAACGGTTTTTCGCCCGCGACAAAATGACACCAAGGTGTCAAAGTTTAATTTGACACCAAATCTCAACCGTTAAAATTATTGATCAAACAGTGATACTAAATATAATAAAATAATAATAAAAAATATTTAGCATATTTTTCTCATAATAAATAGGCTATTTAGTATCACTGTTTGATCAATTATTTTAACGGTTGAGATTTGGTGTCAAATTAAACTTTGACACCTTGGTGTCATTTGATGGGTCAAGTTACTGTGCATAGAGAATAATCTATGCACCATGCATAGAATAATCTCTGCCCTTGGATCAACATTTTAATCTAACGGTGAATATTAGGCATATATAAGACATTTGCTAAAGAGGAAACCTAATCTCATTCTCTCGCTCTCTCACGATTTTGGGGCTTCGGATTCTCTCTCTCGCCGCCACCACCATCGCACTCTCTCTCTCGCCGCCACCACCACCATCGCACTCTCTCTCTCGCCGCCACCACCACCATCGCACACTCTCTCTCTCTCGCCACCACCACTATCGCAGCACCTTCAACATCATCATCTAGGTAAGATTAAAACTTTCTTCCGATTAGGTCGCGATTTTGTTTCAATTTGTGTTTTAGTTACTACGATTAGGTCAGATTAGGTCACGATTTTGCTATATTTGAGTAATATGTATGAAATAGAGTAATATGTATTGAGTAATGCATGGTCTACTATGAGCACTATATGTAACTTGCTGAGTTATTACTAGACTGATTTGAGTAATATGTATGAAATAGAGTAATATGTATTGAGTAATGCATGGTCTACTATGAGCACTATATGTAACTTGCTGAGTTATTACTAGACTGATTTGAGTAATATGTATGAAATAGAGTAATATGTATTGAGTAATGCATGGTCTACAATGAGCACTATATGTAACTTGCTGAGTTATTACTAGACTGATTTGAGTAATATGTATGAAATAGAGTAATATGTATTGAGTAATGAGTGGTCTACTATGAGCACTATATGTAACTTGCTGAGTTATTACTAGACTGATTTGAGTAATATGTATGAAATAGAGTAATATGTATTGAGTAATGAGTGGTCTACTATGAGCACTATATGTAACTTGCTGAGTTATTACTAGACTGATTTGAGTAATATGTATGAAATAGAGTAATATGTATTGAGTAATGAGTGGTCTACTATGAGCACTATATGTAACTTGCTGAGTTATTACTAGACTGATTTGAGTAATATGTATGAAATAGAGTAATATGTATTGAGTAATGAGTGGTCTACTATGAGCACAAATTGTTGGAACACTTTTTGGCTCATTTTGTTTACCCATTCTGTCAATAGATTATTGAATTGGAGTAATATGAATTTCTGCTCCTTAACCCATTTACCACACTATGTTCATTTCCATGTAGAGTTCATATTATGTTCATATGCTTCCCAAGGCTTTTGCTCATTACTGTGAATCCATCTAATTTCTGATAGATGTATTTATATGTTAAGTTAGTCTGTCATTGCTGCATATTCATAGTAAATATGCTTCCGACAACAAAGAATGTACAAGTTATCCCTAGTTTATCTTGTATTGCTTTTATTTATGTATTCTGCTAAAAGTGTTCTTTTTCAGAATCAGGATACTGCTGCACATCATCATGGATGATTGTATTCTTTAAATAGAGTATTGTTTTTATTTATGATTGGAAATAGAGTAATATGTATTGAGTAATGCGTGGTCTAAACTGAGCACTATATCTAGGATTGTAGTATGACATCTTATTGTAGTATGACATCTTATTGTAGTATGTTCTGTTCCTTGCTTATTGAGTAATATGTTGTATGGACAGATATGAGAACAAGATCTGCGGCACGAATTGAGAACAATGACCATTCTGATGATTTTGTTACAATCATAGAGGAAGACGTAAATGATCGTACTGCTGCAGTTGGGACTGAAGAGGAAGAGGATGGATTTGCTGACATGAGAAATAAGAAAAGCAAAAGAACTTCATCAAATATATTGCATAGAAGTAAGTATTTGAATAATCTGTTTTTGGATTTGAGTAATTTGTTGTTAATATTTATGTTTAGAATAGTCATATCATAAGTTTTTTTGGGAGGCCCTGCCCTGTACAAGTTAGCTACAAAAACAGAATCTAAACACAGAAACTCAATAACACAGTGACAACAAACTCAATAATTTTTCAGATGAACGCGATCCTTGAACTAGCTATATACTGTCAGAATCTAAACACAGAAACTCAATAACACAGTGACAACAAACTTGTAACATTATGTAATCATGTAGTTAGTTTATATATGGTTAATTAGATACATTGACCATTGATGAAGCTTAGATTTGTTAACTGCAGGATTATATGTTATATATGCTTCATGTAGAGATGTAATCCAACATGATTAGTTGTTATACACTTCATCTTAGAGATGTAATTATGTTTATGTAGCTTAATCCAATTCACTCCATGTTGAAAATGGGTTTTACCACTGTCTTCTGTATATAGTCTATTTGCATTTACAATTATTTGCTTACAACATAGTAAGTAATATAATGCTACTCATTAGTGCATTTACAATTATTTGCTTATGACTGGAATCAAATTAAATTTTTATGAATTGATACTGTGTAAAATCTCTAAATTTTCATGCTTTGTACACCAACAATCACTCCCCACTCTCGTCAGCCTAAGTGTCGATCATGTCTCGCAATATTATTACAATGTCAAATATAAAAAAATCCCCCTTTACACAAGTTAGGACCCGAATCATATATTACACACGTCCACAGAATGTATAAACCCCATTGGTCCACTCATTCACCTAGTTCTTTAGTTATTAGTATTGCAATAATTTGTTTATAACATTCTTAAAAAATTATAGAAAATGATTTGCATAGATAATAGTTAAAATTCAGTCCGAACTAAAACAAAATTCGTTAATATTGGACTTGATCATCAAATCAAATCTATAGGTAATTAAATACATAAATGAAGGGGTTAGATTCACCTCAAAACCAATTTAACAAATAATGTGAACATATGTTCATTTGAGATGAGTGTGTCAAAACAATTGATATACATTCAGAAAAAAACAGAACCATCATCCATCAATTATAAAACTAAATCCAATGGAGTATTACATTCATGGGTAATATATTAAAATATTAAGTATGCTTTGATGTCATCACTTTCCAACTTCCATTGCTCAGCCTTCATGCAACCAGCCAGATGCTTGGATTTCCTTATTTTAGAATGCATCTTTTCATTGTAGCTAATATTGAGTAATCTGTTTTTGGATTTGAGTAATATGTTGTTAATATTGAGTAATCTGTTTTTGAATTTGAGTAATATGTTATTAATATTGAGTAATCTGTTTTTGGATTTGATTAATATGTTATTAATATTGAGTAATCTGTTTTTGGATTTGATTAATATGTTGTTAATATTGAATATATTCTGTTCCTTGCTTTCTGTTCTTGTTATTGAGTAATATGTTGTATGGACAGATATGAGAACAAGATCTGCGACACGAATTGACAACAATGACCATACTGCTGCAGTTGGGACAGAAGAGGAAGACTTAAATGATCATACTGCTGCAGTTGGGACAGAAGAGGAAGAGGATGGAATTGCTGACATGAGAAATAACAAAAGCAAAAAAACATCATCAAGGATATTGCATAGGTGTTTTCCTAAGAAGCTGACAGAATTAGTTATGTTGTTGAACGAGGGAAAGAAAGATCCTAGGAAGAAAGAAGACTGTATTAAGAAAGAGAAGTATATTAAGGAATGTGGATTTGGCGGATTGTTGAAACTGAACATCACCATTATCCCGGGGGTATTTGTAAGCTGGATTTTAAATAACTTTGACAAACATAGGGGAATGATTGTCAATGAAAATGCAAGAATTACTGTTGGAGAAGAAGATGTGAAGAGGGTATATGATTTGCCAAGGGGTAAGAAGATAATTGATTTGGAAAAGGTTGACAAATCAAATAAAGAAAAGTTGAAGAAATTTAAGGAGCAGCTCGGGTACATAGGGGAGGCTTATGATAGTATGATCCACATACATACCAATGTTTTGTATGAAAAATTGATGAAGTTTGAAATCACAAAGAACAAAGCTTGGGCAAAAGGTTTTATATTATTGGCTATCGGAACCATTCTTTGCCCTACTACTTCATATTTGATTAGTTTGAATTATGCTACAGTGTTGAGCGAAGTAAAGAAAGTTAGTAACTATAACTGGTGTCAACACTTAATTCAACATGCCAACGGAGGGATTAAGAAAGATGCATGTTCTGGGAAAGCAGACTTCCACTTTCTTCTAGTATGTAATCTATTAAAATATTGTTTTCATTGAATGTATCCTCTTTAAATTTTATTTAATAATCAAATTTAATATCTTCATTGTAGGTACATTTTTTAGATATGGTGCAAACAACCAAACAGAAGAAAATAGTTGAAAAAGCACCAAGTTGTGGAAATTGGGAGGATGGCAATGTGAGCTTGGAGTTGAAGAAAATAAAGGAGAAGGGAGGTTTCAACAAGGTGATCATTCTTGATAAACAAGATTGTGGTATTCCAGAAAGTAGTATGGCAGCAAAAGACATGGATGATGAAGTGATGCATGACAAAATTGCTGAGACTGCAAAACGTAGTAGAGAGAAAGTGATCCAAAGAAAAGGGAAAAAGCGAAAGACACAAAATGTGGATGATGAAATGATGGAGGCTCATTTGGCTCCACAAGACTACGCATTAGAAGAGGTATATCTGAACGAAATACTCAATATTAAAATTTAGTAGTGTAATATATTAGCAGTATTGAGTATTGAGTAATGCTTAGTATATGGTCATTCATTGTTATTTGAGTATCGAGTATTGTGTAATATATGACCATTCATTGTTATTTTAATATTCAGTATTGAGTGCTACAATTTGAGTATTGAGTATTGCATAATATATGGCTATTCATTGTTATTTTAGTATTCAGTATTACTGTTTGAGAGTACATGTTTAATATGTGGCTATACATGCTTAGTTTGAGTAATATGTGGCTATTGATTTGAATGCTTTTATGTACATTGCAGGCTAAAAAACAAATAAAAATTTGTGATGAAAAGCTGAAGTTTTGGGCAGATTGGAAGACTTATTGGGTCAAACAGGCAGAGGAAGCTGAGTCTTCAATGAGAAAAGGAAAAGAAGTTGGAGAAAAGGAGCATCGTTCTAATACGGGAAAAGAAGTTGGAGATAAAGAGGATGCTGCACATGAGCCTAGAAATGCAAGTCCTGAATTGGTTGAGAGTGAAGACAAGGATGATGATTCGGATCATGGGCTTGAAGAACAAGCTGCAAATTTAGTTGATAAAGAGGATGATGCAGAACAGCCCGGAAAAGAAGATGATGCAAATCAGCCTGAAAAGAAAGTCAAGAGAAGCATGGTGATACAGCTGAGATGAATGATTCTGATTGGGGTCAGCCTTCTTTTAGTCTAGGATTCAGTACTCCTATATCATTGGAAGTAGCATTACCAGTGGAAGAAAGTAGAAAGTCACCATCTGATGTGGCAACATACACACTTTTGGAGAACATACCACAAAATGAACAGTTTCCAAAAGGGATCTCAGCATTGTCATAATACTTTAGATCCCCATATGTAATGCAAATGAAGAAGGCGAAATTGAGTGAGGAAGACACACAATTGGTCAACTATGCGTGGACATTGGCAGAAGCAAATGGAGGAGCTATGTACGTTGATTTTTTAATTCCAGCCATTTAATATTTTTTTTAACTTCAATTTTTAAATGAGATTCATTATATTTCATCTCTAATTGATAATGATTTTAACATGAAGGGAGGTATTGTTCCAAGACAAATGCAAGATGTTAGACAACCTTAACAGGGGATCCTTATTTTGTCTCAAGAAGGATTGTAAGTTAGAGGGGGATGTCATTGGAAACTATTTTAGTTTCTTGAATAAAAAAGAGATGATGAAAGGAAAGATGAAAAGGTTCATATTCCCGGTTACATATGAAGTAAGTATCACATATTGATTAGTTTTAATTAACTAAAATTTACAATATCTTCATTGTTTAAATTCCCATATTAAATGTATTTTGTTATAATTATTTGCACATAGTTTGAGCATGGCGTCAAGATCACTAGACGCAAAAAGGATCATAGAGAAGCCCGTGTAGTGGCCGAGTATGCAGAAGATTTAGTAAGACAGCTCAAATACATGGATTTGAATGATATAGACATGGAAAATCCTGAATATGTAAGTACATTTTTGCTTAATATTTGTGCTAGTATTGAACATATTGTAAATATATTGTTGCGGCGTTACATCTACATAATAGTATACATAGTTTAAATAGGCGCAAGTTACTGTGCATAGAAAATATGTAGGATAGTATTCAATAATGTTTAAGTAATATGTTGATAGTATTGAGTAGTAATCTGTTTTGATTAATTACAAGGTTAGCTATAGCAATCTGTTTTGATTAATATGTTGATAGTATTGAGTAATCTGTACTGAGTAATCTGTACTGAGTAATCTGTATTGAGTAATCTGTTTTGATAGTATTAAGTTCCATGTTGATTATTGTACTCATGAATTCTTTTCATCATTACAGTAAAGTAATTAATTTATTATCTGATGTCAATTAACAATATACTCCATAAAGTCTCTATGTACTATGTAGTAAATAGTACTAGTAGCTTCCCTTAACTTGTTCCATATATGTATGTACCTAGCTAGATTTGTATGCAAATCAGAACATTATTAATTACTGCAGAAGATGTTGCACTTGGGTCTCAAATATAAATATTAGGGGGTTTAGAGATTTATCTTGCAAATGGTGGACCTTGAACTAACCTATCCATATTAAGATAAAGTGTTAAAGAACATATATGTGATGTAGATGAAAGGTTGGTTGGATATTTTGTTTTGAATAAAAACAGTGTTTCAAGTTTCTAGCATGTGTTTACGTGTGTAACAACAATACATACTTCTGGTTGGAATTGTGGATGCATATATACCTAACTTCTCAATTGTTGATAGTATTGAGTAATCTGTACTGAGTAATCTGTACTGAGTAATCTGTATTGAGTAATCTGTACTGAGTAATCTGTACTGAGTAATCTGTATTGAGTAATCTGTTTTGATAGTATTAAATTCCATGTTGATTATTGTACTCATGAATTCTTTTCATCATTACAGTGGTTTTTCCCAGTTTATTTGAAGAGTCACTATGCTGCATATGTGATTGATTTCAAAGAACAGAGGTTCGGATTTCTAAATAGTTGTGAAAGGTTCACATTTCAAAAAGAAGATGAATGGGATAATTGGGGGAAGTGGAAAGTGAGATATGGGATGGAGTTGTTAAATGCTAAGAGAAATGAACCTATAGACTTTAGTCAATGGAGTTGGGAGGATGTGAAAGTGCCTTTACAACATGATAGGAAATCATGCGGGCTATTTGTTCTGACATATATTGAGAAATGGGATAGCAAGCAAGCTGCAATTTGGGATTTTTTTAAGCATTGGGATATGATGACAAAGGAAGAGCAAGATGATTTCATGGAGATTCAAAGAGTAAAAGTGCTGTTAGACATCTTGAAGCGTGAGGACAATGAGTTGCTTCAAAACTTGACAAAGTTAGCTCTGACCTTGGCAGAAGAAGAGGCTGCATGTGCTATGGCGGATGACTTGGAGAAAGAAGCCGAGAAGAACAAAAAAAAGGTGAAGACAAAGAAGTCAGCCCCTAACTTGGGTGAAGAAGAGGAAGAATGTTCTATGGCACAAGTCCTTGAGAAAGAAGCTGAAGAGGTTGTAGACAAGATCGAGAAAGAAGCCGGGAAGAAGACAAAAAAACTTAGGACAAAAAGGAAAAAAACTATATATTGAATTGTGTAGTAAGACTTGTATGAGCAAATTGTATGAGCAAATTGTTTCTTTAAGCTTAAATTTGGACAAATTGTTTCTTTAATACCAAACATATGCTATATTCATTTTGATGCTGGGACAAGATTTGTCATGTGATGATGTATAGTTCTGCATTGTTTCTAGTCAATTTTGTAGTTGTTATATAATGATGTATATTTCTTCTTGAAACTAAATTGAATTTGAATCAGTTATGGTAAATGATATATTGCTTGAATGTGAAACACTGACACAGCATTATTCATGCATAGTCTTCTGTTGACTTTTCGTTATTCAAACGTTGAAGTTTATTTGTTATAAAAATAATTTACGTAGAGTAACTGTTTCAACTCATGTACATAATAAACTATTATATGATATTAGACTTATCTTTATAAAATTAATTTATAAAATAAAGAGTATCACTATCTATAATTAGTTTTAGGCTTATAACTATAATTAGACTTATCTTTAGACTTGACAATATATTTTGTGACGTAGATGACTATGCATACTCAACAAAACATTTCATCATTGAAAACAACCAAATATAGAACTTGTCAAGTTCTTATATCATCATAACCCGAAGTACACGTTACCCTTAATTGGTATAAATCTAGGATATAAAACCAAGAATAAATTAGTAGAATTTAAATACATATAACATATATGGACTAAAGATTTTCTTCTAAATATATAATAAAGTACTGCATAAGATTTGTTTAAGGATTTCTTCCCTTGGACTCAATAACTCATCATATCTGCAAACTCCTGAGCAAATGAAGTGCCCTTTGCCACTGTGGTTTTTCTGACAGAACAATTCTTCTTAAAGCTGGGACTGCTCCAGCAGCTATAATTCCTGAATGGTTCTCACTATCCATACTCAGATTATACAGCTATAATTGTTGATTCCTAATTGAAAAACAAACTAATTCATCTACTGATTGATTAATTGAGCAGAAGCTAAACTGGCAATGGAAACATAGAAATATCTGTAGCGCTAAAAATTACTCGAGGTGTCTACACACTCGAAAAAGAACAGAGTCGCCACCGATCTTTATTAATTCCATAATGGAAAGGGAAAATATCGAATAAAACCCACGAATAAAAAGAAATGGATAAGACGGTCATTGCAACCAAATTAGGGTTCGGGAGTCGGTTAAGCAAGGGGAAGGTATTAGCACCCCTCACCTCCATCGTACTCGATGGGACCCATTTAGTTAGTTTTATGAATGAGTGTTTGCATAATGTTTGCGTTCTTTAATTTATTAATTAATAAAAGAGAAAAGAAAAAAGGATTTTATTTTTTATTATTGTGCTCTCCAAGACGTTTGTGTCTTGTGCCTACGTATTCCCTCGTGCAATGGGAAAGTCAGAGCAATCGTAGTTCGGATAAAAAACTACGAGTTTGTTGGTTAATTTTATAAAGGATGTTTAGTGTTTGGTTCGAAGGATCAAAGGTATTCAAGAGGTGTGCACCCCTTGTCACTTAATCACTTTGATTTGATTAAGGAAAGATTTTAATGGTTTGATTCAAAGGATCAAAGGTATTCAAGAGGTGTGCACCCCTTGTCACTTAATCACTTTGATTTGATTAAGGAAAGATTTTAATATTTGATTCAAAGGATCAAAGGTATTCAAGAGGTGTGCACCCCTTGTCACTCAATCGCTTTGATTTAATTAAGAAAGATAACTTTTAAGGTTTGATTCAAAGGATCAAAGGTATTCGAGAGGTGTGCACCCCTTGTCACTCAATCGCTTTGATTTAATTAAGAAAGATAACTTTTAAGGTTTGATTCAAAGGATCAAAGGTATTCAAGAGGTGTGCACCCCTTGTCACTTAATCACTTTGATTTAATTAAGAAAGATTTTTAATCGTTTGATTCAAAGGATCGAAGGTATTCAAGAGGTGTGCACCCCTTGTCACTCGATCACTTTGATTTAATTAAGAAAGATTTGTTTGATTCAAAGGATCAAAGGTATTCAAGAGGTGTGCACCCCTTGTCACTTAATCACTTTGATTTAATAAGAAAGATTTTCTAAGTTTGATTCAAAGGATCAAAGGTATTCAAGAGGTGTGCACCCCTTGTCACTTAATCACTTTGATTTAATAAGAAAGATTTTCTAAGTTTGATTCAAAGGATCAAAGGTATTCAAGAGGTGTGCACCCCTTGTCACTTAATCACTTTGATTTAATTAAGAAAGAATTTTATTCAAAGGATCAAAGGTATTCAAGAGGTGTGCACCCCTTGTCACTTAATCACTTCGATTTAATTAAGAAAGAATTTTAATATTTGATTCAAAGGATCAAAGGTATTCAAGAGGTGTGCACCCCTTGTCACTTAATCACTTTGATTTAATTAAGAAGGATTTTTAACTTAATTAATGCGTTTTGGTCCAAAAGATTAAGGTGTTTAAGAGGTGTTCACCCCTTATCACTCGATCTTTCGGTATGATTAAGAAAGGAGATTTTTGAAAAGAATAAACTCGACGTTGGATCGAGAAGTTATTGGTAACGATTTGGCATTGAACCAAGTTTATTGACTTTTCGGATTGAAGAATTAATCTAAAGTTTTTGGTATTTTTAATATTAGGAGAAACATAAAATCGAATTATAAAACAAATGGCATGTTTTTGTATTTTAACATACATAAGAAAATGAAAACAATTAGTAAAATAACATAGAAACAAATTATAATAAAATAAAGTCAATTGGGCTTAAAAATAGTAAAATGGGGGTGTGCTGAAAAGAAATGGGGCGCTGAGCCTGAGTTGCAGAAAGGCCCAAGATGGTTGACAATAAAACAAAAAAACGATGGACCTGGGCCGGGTCAGGTTGACCCAGGATCCATGCCAACTTCTAAACACATAGCGGGTTGAAAACCCTAAAGAGCAAAAACGGCTCTCTTCTCTGAGAAAGAAAAAAAAAACACGTTCTCTTCCTCTCAATTTCGCACTTCGCTGCTGAGCAAACAAGCCACAGCGACAACACAACATCTCTCCTCTCCATTCTTTTAATCTCGTTTCACATAAACGCCGAAAATCGATGGCTCTCTCTCTCCGATTTCTCACCAATGTACCTCAGAACACAGAGATTTATTCAAAAAAAAAACCTCAAGCTACGAAGGGCACAACAACAAAGAATAACTCGGTTCCTAACTCACAACCCTAACTCACTTGGTCCTCAGCGGAAAAGAAAAGGGACAACGACTCGATTCTCTCGGTTTTCTTGATTCCTCCCTCTGTTTTATCATTATCATTCTTTATTGAGCAAGTTTTTGTATGTACTCATAGCTTTATGTGGCTTGATATTTTTTTTTTTGCGATTTATTTGATTATTGTTTAGGCAGGGAAAGCAGAACAAAGAATATAGGCAGAGGCACTATATCAGTAACTCAGACAAATTCAGTAGCACAGAATCACCTCAACACCATGAGGGCAACCGAAAAAGCTTCTCTCTTTTGTGTTTTTCATTGGTGAATCAGTTATATACAAACATGGCATTAGGGAGATACCGAACCAAAGGATACAAATAAATAGAGCTAACACATCATCAAAGTTTCAAGGCTATATAGAAGTTCAAAGAAAAATACCTTAACGAAGTTTGTGTTTTATTTGCAAAAGGTATGATCTGCAACTGAGAAATCCCTGATAATATTATGCTTCCTGAACAAGATTTCTACCCCTTTCTGTAGATTAGGAGATAATGATGATATGGTGGCTTGGTATTGGTATTGAAACTCTGTCTGCAGGGGGCTGTGCTCAAATATCTCAGAGTTTCAATGTGAAAACTCTGAGTATTTCTTTGTATCTTTTGCTGAGCTTTAAGTGATGAGTTTAGGGTTTTTGTGACAAAGGGTGGCTGTCGATTTTCTTTCCTCCTCTTGTTCTAGGGTTTAACAGCATTTATACAAAGAGTCTTTGAGGCTTGGAGGGAAAAGAAATTTGAATAGAATTCTGGTTTTGGATAATTCTGAGCAATCCTTTTTCGTTTTCCTACTCCTTTCTTTTTCTCTCCTCAATTTGATGCAAACTCTGTCTTTTGTGTTGCAAGCTTTCTCTAATGTAGTATCTGTTTCCTACTCTTTCTGTAGCAGGTTTCTGTTTTGCCCATTTTCAGGTAATTGACTTGGTGCACACAGCAGGCAGCAGGCCTTTTGGATGGTTTTGGTGCACACAGCATTGGGCAATGTCTCAGTAACAACAATGGGCTTAGCAGCACTAGTTTAGGGCTCTTAGAGTTTGGGTATAGGGACTGGTTTCATGTAGTAACTTGTGCAATTCATTTTGTAACATTCTCAATGCTTATTTCAAATATTCACTCCAATTGATTAATGAAGCTATAGAATGTATCATGTAACTCTTGTAATTTTCAAATGAAGTCTCTCTTTTTTCTTGTAGGATGTAATGTTATTTGAAATTGAATGAAAAAGTGTTATTGGAATTGTGGATGAATTTGCCCCTTTGGAATAATTTTGGAAGTTTTGAATTTTCTTTGTTTGCATTTCTTGATTCGCCTTCGAGTTAATTCACATGAATTTGATCTTGAAAAGAACATTAGAATGATGAATAAAGTTGAACTCTTGCCATTTTTTATTTGGAATTAGAAATCTCGACGAAAACCATGAACTCCAATAACTTGTCTTCCAAGGAATTCATGTAAATGAAACTTCCCATTTGAACTTGAATCACATCCTTTAAATCTTCGATTCAAATCCAATTCAATTTGCAAACAAACAAGTTGAATAGGCAACAAAACCTTGTCAAAAGAATCGTAACCACATCTTTTCTTGTGCAATTCATAATCAATGAATCTTAATCTTCTGACTTTAGGTGCTTAATGATGAAGAAACGACTTTGATTCTATGAAATTTCAAAACAAATTTCAATCTATTGACAAGTATCATCACAATATGAAAACCTCGATTCAAAGATCTTCAGTTGTCTTGGTGTAACCCTAAACACTCTAATTCAAAAATCTTGCATCCTGATGCTGAGAAGAGAAGAATAGCCTTGTAGCTTGATGAGGAAGAAATCTATAATAACCATAATTCAAAACCCTAATTCACGAGGACCATTGCTCAAGAGAAGAACCAGATGAATCTGTCTTATTTGGTGAGAAAGTCTCAAAACCAGCGTGAAATCCTAAATTGCACAAATGTCGTTCATTTGAAATCATGCCTTAGTGAATGACTGAATGAATGATATGCAAATGATCTAATGGAACAAAATGTATGGGTCAAAAATTGGGGTATGACAGATGCCCCTATTTAAGTGTCTTCAATCTAGAGGTATGAAGATTGAAATCTTCGTCTCGACGTGATTGAAGAGACTTAAATACAAAAATACACAATTTTTGGCCCTAAGAACTACAAATATGCATATGATATGATATATATGAATGCATATGAGGGAAAATAATGGTAAAAGGTGTCACAAGAGACGAGTCACTACTGGAGAAACCAAGCAAATAACAAAGGAATTCCATAGAGGAATAATGACAAAACAACCCAATTGGGGAAAGAATTACAACAAAGGGATATCCAAGTCCACTAGGGAATGGACTCTAACTCCACTGGGGAAAAGATTACAAATCTACTCGGGAAAACACATCATTGGCAGAGAAACAAAAGAATCACCAACGTTTACTGAAGGTGTACTACCAACTTTTACTGATGGTAGAGAAACAAAAGGGATACACCAACGTTTACTGAAGGTGAACTACCGACTTTTACTGAAGGTAGGGAAATGAAAGATACACCAACGTTTACTGAAGGTGAACTACCGACTTTTACTGAAGGTAGAAGAACAAAAGAGTCACCGACGTTTATTGAAGGTGAACTACCAACTTTTACTGAAGGTAGGGAAATGAAAGATACACCAACGTTTACTGAAGGTGAACTACCAACTTTTACTGAAGGTAGAGAAATGAAAGATACACCAACGTTTACTGAAGGTGAACTACCGACTTTTACTGAAGGTAGAGAAATGAAAGAATCACCGACGTTTACTGAAGGTGGACTACCGACTTTTACTGAAGGTAGGGAAACAAAAGAATCACCGACGTTTACTGAAGGTGAACTACCGACTTTTACTGAAGGTAGGGAAACAAAAGAATCACCGACGTTTACTGAAGGTGAACTACCGACTTTTACTGAAGGTAGAACAACAAAAGATGCACCGACGTTTACTGAAGGTGAACTACCGACTTTTACTGAAGGTAGAGTAACAAAAGATACACCGACGTTTACTGAAGGTGAACTACCGACTTTTACTGAAGGTAGAGTAACAAATGGATCACCGACGTTTGCTGAAGGTGAACTACCAACGTTTACTGAAGGTAGACTACCGACTTTTACTGAAGGTAGAGAAACAAAAGATACACCGACGTTTACTGAAGGTGAAGGAATTTTCATCTGGACATCAACTTTTTACTTGAAGATGCAGGAATCTCTTTATCAAAGGTGTAAAATAAATACACTATTGATCCAAATTTCATTGATTTGAAAGGTCTACATGATCAGATACAAAAAAATCAATCCAGGAATGAGCTGGAAAGAAACAATCAACCAAGACTCCTCCTTGTGAGGGAATAAACTCATCTAAGGATTTATCTTATCCAAAAGGGAAACGAAAGCTAAAGCAAACACTCCCACGAGGGATAGACTCAGTGGGGAACTTAGAAGGATAGACACCTTTCTGCTTAGGGCTGACGCTCTATTGGAGAGAAAAGGTATGCCACTTGGTAATAGATACTACCAACGTGGGTTTGGGGTCATTAGGAAATGCAAATATGCACGAAATGTGTGAGTATGAGTGTATGAATGTCATGCATATGCTGACAAAACAAACCAAGGATACTTGTATTAATAACAATCAGAACTTCACAGTACAGGTTAAATATTTGGCAAGCCTAACTGGGGAACAACAAAAATCACTGATGGAGTTTGTTTTCGTTATAATGCTTGAACCTCTTGGTGGGATGATAGCTCACGTTTGGAGCAAAATTTATGGTCCAAAATTCTTAATATTGATGTCTCGATGGGGGCCAAATGACCATTAACTCCGCTTTGAAGGGGAGGAAACTAAACTCCGAGGACCATTGGGGAATTTATTCAAGTTCAGTACCCAATGGAGGTAGTAAACCACCACATGCAGATATCCGCGAACCATGTCACTAAGGTAATCTGTTTGGGAGGATTGCTCCAACTCTGTGCTTGGAGATTTAGCCACCCTTGGAATAATTGTTGACATCCCTTTTGGATTCGTAAATCAGAGGAAAAACCTTTTTAGTGTTGTTTTCTTTTTTTTTTTTTAAAAAGAGTAGGTTTATTATTTAAAATGAAAAGTTCCAAAAAACATATCATCAAAAAAACAAAATTCTACGAGAGGCGGAAATAAAACAGGAACAACAAGCAATGGGGCAAAGGCTCAAATTTTATTTAATGGAATGGTAGTCCACAAAAGGCATGACTCCATAGATCATTACAAAGTTTGGAAAATGGTATAAATGGGAAAAGACTACATTGAAATACAATGAACACTATTCTCCCTAACAACTTTGAATTCCAACTGCGCCCCCGCCTTAGTCGAAATTGTATTTGATGAAGAATCTCTGGTTGCTTCCAAGTGATCGGATTCGGTTAAATGCAGTTACTTGCCATAATCCTTAACTTTTGCGTAGACTGCCCTTTCAGGTTTTCAATCTACCAGGATAACTATTTTCTTTTTATGTCTCTAATTTTTGCCTGGACCGCCCTTTCGGGTTTTCAGTCCACCGAGACGCTCATTTTTGCCTAAGTCGCCCTTTCAGGTTTTCAACTTAGCGAGCTGTTCTTTTATTTTTATTTTTAGGCGAAGTATTTCTTGACTGCATCAGCATTCATAGGTCGCGGGAGCTCCTCACCGTCCATAGTAGCAAGAATCATGGCTCCTCCGGAGAAAGCCTTCTTAACAACGTATGGACCTTCATAATTTGGTGCCCACTTGCCCCTAGGATCAGGTTGGAAGGACAATACCTTCTTGAGTACAAGGTCACCTTCTCTAAACTCTCGAGGTTTGACCTTCTTGTCGAATGCCTTCTTTAATCTCCTCTGATATAGTTGACCATGACACAGAGCTGTCAATCTCTTTTCTTCGATTAGATTCAGTTGATCAAACCTGTTTTGACACCATTCAGCCTCAGTCAACCTGGCTTCCATCAATACTCTCATTGACGGGATCTCTACTTCTACTGGGAGTACTGCTTCCATCCCATAGACCAAAGAGAAAGGAGTTGCCCCTGTCGAAGTTCGGACCGACGTACGGTATCCATGCAAAGCAAAAGGAAGCATCTCATGCCAATCTTTATATGTAACCACCATCTTTTGCAAGATCCTTTTAATATTTTTATTAGCAGCTTCAACAGCACCATTCATCTTAGGTCTGTATGGAGAAGAATTGTGATGCTCGATCTTGAAGCTTTCACAGAGTTCCCTCATCATGTTATTGTTCAAGTTAGAGCCATTATCGGTGATGATCTTATTCGGGACACCATATCTGCATATGATTTGGTTTTTGATAAACTTGACAACTACTTGTTTTGTTACGTTGGCGTATGAAGCCGCTTCAACCCACTTGGTGAAATAATCAATGGCAACCAATATAAAGCGATGACCGTTTGAAGCTTTGGGTTGAATCATGCCAATCATATCAATTCCCCACATAGAGAATGGCCATGGGGAAGAAATGACGTTAAGCAAAGTCGGGGGAATGTGTATCTTATCAGCATAAATTTGACATTTGTGGCATTTCTTCACAAACTGGAAACAATCTGACTCCATGGTCAACCAGTAATAGCCTGCCCGAAGCATCTTCTTAGCCATGGAATGACCATTGGCATGAGTACCAAAAGAACCTTCGTGAACCTCTTTCATTAACATGTTTGCCTCGTGTTTATCCACGCATCTGAGCAAGATCATGTCATAATTCCTTTTGTACAAAACATCGCCATTGAGGAAAAAGTTGAATGCTAATCTCCTTAAAGTCTTCTTGTCTTTACTTGATGCTTCAGGTGGGTATTCATGATCTTTGAGGAAACACTTTATATCATGATACCATGGTTTGTTATCTATCTCAGTTTCCGTTGTGAAGACATGGGCAGGTCTATCGAGGCGTCTAATTGTGATGCGAGGCACTTCATTATGGGCGTTCACTTTGTACATGGAAGACAAGGTGGCCAGAGCATCTGCCATCTGGTTTTCGTCTCTAGGTATATGATGGAAAGTAACTTTGTCGAAGAACGGTAGCAAACGTCTAGCATAGTCTCTGTATGGGATCAACCCCGGATGACGAGTTTCCCATTCACCTTTGATCTGATTGATTACCAATGACGAATCTCCATACACGTCGAGAATTTTAATTCTCAAGTCAATAGCTTCCTCAAGACCCATGATACAAGCCTCATACTCTGCTATATTGTTCGTGCACTCAAAACAAATTCTAGCGGTAAATGGAACGTGAGAACCATGGGGAGTAATGATGACTGCCCCAACTCCATGGCCAAAAGAATTAGAAGCTCCATCAAATACCAAACCCCACCGGGATACAGGCTCAGGTCCCTCCTCAGGGCCTGGCTCTTCACAATCTTTCATCCTCAGATACATGACATCTTCATCAGGGAAATCAAATTTAACTGTTTGATAATCTTCAATAGGCTGGTGAGCCAAGTGATCCGCTAAAATGCTTCCCTTGATAGCTTTCTGCGCACGGTACTCTATGTCATATTCAGACAGTAACATCTGCCAGCGAGCAATCCTTCCTGTCAAAGCGGGCTTTTCAAAGATATACTTGATCGGATCCATTTTGGATATCAACCAAGTGGTATGATTCAGCATATATTGACGGAGACGTTTTGCTGCCCAAGCCAAAGCGCAACAGGTCTTCTCAAGTAACGTATAGCGGGATTCACAATCAGTAAACTTCTTGCTTAAATAATAGATGGCATGTTCTTTCCTTCCAGTATCATCTTGTTGTCCAAGGACACAACCCATAGACTCTTCCAAAACAGTTAGGTACATGATTAGGGGTCTACCCTCCACTGGTGGGATCAAGATAGGAGGTTCAAGTAAATACTCTTTGATACTGTCAAAAGCTTTCTGGCAATCATCATTCCATACAATGCTCTGATCTTTCCGAAGCAACTTGAAGATTGGCCCACATGTGGCAGTCATGTGAGATATAAACCTGGAGATGTAGTTCAAACGCCCAAGGAAACCTCTGACTTGTTTCTCAGTCCTCGGTGCGGGCATGTCACGGATAGCTCTAACTTTGTCCGGATCGACTTCAATGCCCTTCTGGCTGACAATGAAACCCAACAGCTTTCCAGATCTAACACCAAAAGTGCATTTGTTTGGGTTCAAGCGGAGCTTGTATTTTCTCAAACGCTCAAACAACTTCAATAAGTATACCACATGATCTTCTTCGGTGTTAGACTTGGCAATCATATCATCAACATAAACTTCAATCTCTTTATGCATCATATCGTGGAAGAGGGTTGTCATGGCTCTTTGGTAAGTAGCACCAGCGTTCTTCAAACCGAAAGGCATCACTCTATAGCAGAACGTACCCCAAGGTGTAATAAATGCGGTCTTTTCCATGTCCTCAGGTGCCATTTTGATCTGGTTGTAACCAGAGAAACCGTCCATAAAGGAGAAAACATTGTACTTAGCCGTACTATCTACCAGTATATCAATGTGGGGTAAAGGGAAATCATCTTTAGGGCTGGCTTTGTTCAAATCTCGATAATCGACACACATTCGAACCTTGCCACCCTTCTTGGGAACAGGTACTATGTTGGCTAACCATTGAGGGTATTCTGATGTAACGAGAAAACCTGCATCAATCTGCTTTTGAACTTCCTCTTTGATCAGCACTGCCATGTTCGGGTGAGTTCTTCTCAATTTCTGTTTAACTGGTGGACACTCTGGTTTCAACGGCAAGTGATGTTCCACAATATCTGTGTCTAACCCTGGCATATCTTGATAAGACCAGGCGAAAACATCAGCGTACTCTCTCAACAACTCCATCAATCCTTTCTTGACGTCTTCAGCGAGCAGTGCCCCAATCTTAACTTCTTTCTTGTCTTTTTCAGAACCCAAATCAATCACTTCTATTGGTTCTTCGTGAGGTTGAATGGTCCTCTGTTCTCGTTCAAGCAAACGGGAGATCTCGTCAGGAATTTCTTCAATACCTTCTTCTTCAGCTTCGAACACAGGGAAATCAAAGTTGGGAGAGGGCATAGGGTCATAATTTTCAATGGGTTTATCATGGATTAATCTGCACATATGATTTATGCTTGATTTTAGAAACTGATGAATGCGAGAATTTTATGCAGATATTGAAAGTGATTATTTTCTCTCTTTTTTTCTTTTTTTTTTTTCAGGTTTTTTAGGTTACCATTTTCCAGAAAAGCGAAAAGTAAAAATAAAATATAGGAAACAAAATAACATTTTTATTGATGATATCAAAAATTTGAAACAAAGCCCGACACACATTCTCTTTTGCCTTGGGCAGAGCAAAAGGAGTTATTTTAATGAAGCCCTAACATAGCATATTCTTCCGCCTTGGGCAGAGCGGAAGGGTTTTCAAAATAAACAACAACAAAAGGCATTACTTAGAAATGTGAACCACTGACGGGACATCAACAACACTCCAATTCTGGCAAACTACTCCACGCACTACGAAGCTTGACGAATCCTCTTCAGAATCATTTTCAATAACAGCATCTACTTCAGGAGGTGTGGGATGATCAAAACCTCCACTGTGAAATATCTCTTGCATCGGGCGGGTAACAGTGTCTTGCTTACTATATCTTGCAGATGTAGGAGAAAAACCAAGACCTTCACGAAACTTGTTATCGGGCAGACTCAAAACTTGACCCCAACCCACAGCGGAACCATCTTGAACTACTTGGCGTGCATCTTTCAAAGAAGAGATAGATGTCCCATTCTTTCCAACATCCTTGCCAGCCACAGAAAGTGCTTGGAATTGAGTTCCAACAGCTTCACCAGCGTCAATGTAGGAAAATGACGAAAGATGACTGACCACTAATGCCTGCTCTCCATCCACTGTAACCAACTTTCCATTGCTTACGAACTTCAATTTCTGATGGAGTGTGGAGGTAACTGCCCCTGCCTCGTGGATCCATGGGCGGCCCAATAGGCAGCTATACGCAGCATGGATATCCATTACCTGGAATTTGATTTGAAAGGTATGCGGGCCGATCTTCATTGGAAGGTCCACTTCTCCAATAACACTCTTTCTTGACCCATCAAAAGCCTTGACAATAACCCCACTGTATCTCATTGGAGCACCTTGGTATGAAAGCCTAGATAAAGTGGATTTGGGCATAACGTTCAAAGACGAACCAGTGTCTACCAATACATTAGACAGAGCATCTGACTGGCAGTTCATTGAAATGTGCAACGCCAAGTTATGGTTTCTGCCTTCTCTAGGAAGCTCTTCATCACTGAAACTCAGGTTATTGCATGCAGTTATATTTCCCACAATCCCACCAAATTGGTCGATCGTCACGTCATGGTCGACAAAGGCTTGATCCAGAATCCTCATCAAGGCTTCCCTATGCACAGGGGAATATGCCAGCAAAGAAAGCACGGAAATCTTAGAAGGAGTTTGCAATAGTTGATCGACAACCTTGTATTCGCTCTTCTTGATCAACTTCAGAATCTCATCATCACTTGTATCAGTGTTTGTCCCACTAGACTGCCCTTCAACAAAACTTGGTTCAACACCCACAACTGGATTTCTCACTGGCACTTGTTCACCAACTGGGATTTCAACCCTTTTCTGAGGCGATGGCGCAAACACGCGTCCACTTCTCGTCACTCTGCTCATACCAGCAATATTATCAACAGAAGGCACATTGGGTACTGGAACTTCTCTTCCCTCTTCGAGCATAGTGGCGTTGTATTTGTAGGGTATCGCTTTGTCTGAAGTGTAAGGAATCGGACCAGATGGATAAATCACCAAAGGAGAAACAGGGAAATTCTGGCTATCATAGATCATCTCCATGGGCTCAGGCATATTAAAATGAGGGGTCACAACATTGACATCATCCTCCTCATTTCTATCGTAAGTAATGGTTATGAGCCTTTGATCCAACAGCCTTTGCAAGTCTCTCCTCACGGCGAGACACCCACGTGGATTTCTGGAACAAATTGTACATGCGGCGTGGTCATGTTGAAAATAAGCAAGTCTGCATAAACCAGCATGCATCCTAACCAATGATCCTCTAATATAGCGAATGTCGAAAACTTGGTATCTCCCAGGACATCCGTGTACCATATTCACAGAAGCTGCCCCATGTTGAGGCAAAGGATTAGCTTGAACATTTGGATTGACATCTTTGAAGGTCAGCATACCGCTTTTGACTAACTTCTGGACTTCCAACTTCAATGGGTAACATCTTTCCGTACTGTGACCAGGTGCACCTTGGTGGAAAGCACAAAAGTCATCGGCCTTGTACCACCATGGGATGTTTTCTGGGACAGGCGGAGGAGCCCTAGTCTGCACGAGATTCTTTTTTATGAGGGCAGGAAGCAACTCAGTATAAGTCATGGGTATGGGATCAAACTCGGTCCTTCTTTGTACACTATTCTGCTGATTGTTATGTGGTTGACGAGTTTGCTGCTGTGGTTGTTGTTGCACATTTTGTTGAGGGAATTGGGGTTGATATGCTGGAACCGTTGGAGTTGTATTGGATACAGCCGCGATGTGTTGTGATCGATAGTTGTTCCTTCTTCCAGGCGCCCCATACGAGACAACACTAACTTCTTGTTCTTTCTTCTTGAAAAAGCCTCCCCCAAACTTTTTGACACCACTAGAACTCCCTTCCTTAGCTAGTCTTCCTTCGCGGACACCTTCTTCAAGTCGCATTCCCATATTCACCATCTCAGTAAAGTCTGTTGGGGCACTTGCAACCATCCTCTCGTAATAAAACGAGCTAAGAGTCTTCAAGAAAACTTTTGTCATTTCTTTTTCCTCCATGGGGGGAGAAATTTGGGCAGCAACTTCACGCCATCTTTGTGCATATTCTTTGAAAGATTCTCTCTCTTTCTGTGCCATGGCACGAAGTTGATCTCTATCAGGAGCCATGTCAATATTATACTTGTATTGTCGGACAAACGCTTCCACAAGGTCATCAAAAGAACTGATATGGGAACTATCCAATCCCATGTACCATTTTAAAGCGGCACCAGTTAAGCTATCTTGAAAGTAATGGATCAACAATTTGTCATCATCAGTGTGAGTAGCCATCTTTCTACAGTACATAGTCAAATGACTCTGAGGACACGAATTCCCTTTATATTTCTCGAAATCAGGCACCTTGAATTTGGCTGGAATTCGTACGTTCGGCACAAGACACATATCATAAGCATTCTTTCCAAATGAATTTTTTCCTTTGAGTGCCTTGATCTCCTTTCGCATCTCTTGGAACTGATCTTGGAAATCACCATGGACTCCATTTCCTTCACTTGGGTCGGCATGGTAAATAGCTTCCTCAGTTTGTGGCACAGTGTGTACTAGAGTTGGGGTCATAGTCATTACAGGGGTAAATCTAGCAGCTCCAGGGATAGGTGGGGTGAAGACCATCGTGGGAATGGCTTGAGTGGCTCCAGGAACAAAATGAGTCCCATTCATTGTAGCAGTGGTTTGAATAGCTCCACTGGTATGCGGATATCCTTCGGGTGTAAAGCCGTGAGACATGCCCCAAGGGAAACCATTGGTCGTTTGATAAGAGGAATGACCAGTGTTTTGAGCCATGGCGATGGTAGTAGTGAGAATTTCCGAAATCACAGTGGTTTGTTCTCCAGTCTGAGCTTGAGTATTCTGAGCGGCCATCAAGGTCTCTACCAAAGCAGTTAATCTTTCTACCCCTGCGCGGAGAGTAGTCACTTCATCACGAAGTTCATGATTTTCTTGCTCAAGGTCTTCCATCTTCCTCTTGTAACTGGCTCGAGTGTTATAATGATGCGGCAGCTTGACCTTCGGGAGGACAAACGAAAGAGATAAGACTAAAGAGGTAAAAACGATGATGCAAAATGATGTGCATGTGCGATAATTGTTATGCTTATGCTTTTCTTTTTTGCTTTCAGGGAAATTTATTAATTTTAGCGAATTTGCAAGCGTTTAAGAAGATAAGTCTAATAAAACAAAATAAACTTCATTCATTCAAATTTCAAAGTCAATCATAACAGGGCAAGGCCGAAAAGGCAGAGTATCAAGTACAACCAAAATCTTGCCTAAAACACAAAATTGAAATGAATACATAACAGAACAATAATAAATGCTCAAGTTGGCTTTCCTCTATGTGGCCTAAGTGCCTTCATCTCAGCCTTGAATCTCGTCACCATATCTTCACAAAGGCAAACAAAATAGTACACAGCACGGGGAGTGTTATCCTCTGTCATGTCATCTCTGGCTAGCTCTAACCTCCAAGGGATGTCCACAATCATCTGGTTACAAAACTCTACCAGGTCACAAAACCTTTCGTGACGCCCTTTACTTTCAGATTCCAACATTTCAATGGTGTCCTCATACTCGTGTACTTTCCGATCCAACTGTCCAACATGGCCCAACATTTGATCGCATTGTTCTCGCAGCTCCTCATATCTGGTTCTCCATATGTCCACTTGTCCTCTAGCATGAGATAAGTCTTCTTCCATCTGGTGAAGTACCTCTGGACTCACATTACAAGCATCTAAAGCTTCCCTTTTACAACGACTTTCCTCTTCCAACTTTGCCACTACATCCTTCAAGCGACTTTTAAGCTCTCGTATCTGTGCCTCAAACCTCCTTCTTGCTTCCCCTTTTTGACGAATGGCAAGATCTCTCCAATGATAAGCATCCCCTCTTTGTATTTGGGTTTCCTTGAGTTGTTTCTGTAGGTTGGTTATACTGCCATGCGCTCCCATCAAACCCTCTTGGTATTTCTCTTTTGAATCTTCCTCCATCCTAGCTCTCTTGTTACTTTCTTCTAAAGACTCCTTATTCTTCTCAACCATTCTCTTAAGCCTCATATTCTCACCAACGGTTTTGTTGAAGTTTGATTGCATTTCTTCATTTTCTATTGTTAATCTCGCAATCGTTGCTCTCAACTCTTCAGCTTCCTCATATGATATAGGGATAGGAGCGGGAGTGATAGGCTGAGAAGGAGCCTCAACTAGGAAAGGAAGCTTCATCTTTTCCACCCTTTTTTTAACCCATGTCGTATAGGATTCCCTTGCAGTAGCGTCTTTCTTGCCCAAATCATCCTTTCTAATATGAACTCTATGCCAGGCCCTAATAATTTTGTGTAACAAAGATGGGTCTTCTTTTCCCACGTCCAATAAGATCATTTCTTCCAACTCTTGATCATTCGGCTTGTCCAACATCGGATACCCCAATTGTCTTAAAGCTAAAGTAGGATTATAGCTTATACAACCTTTGGACCCAATCAGCGGCACATTTGGAAAACTTCCACATTTGAAAATGATTTCTTCAATATTTAATTTCCAGGAATACCAAATGATGGATTTCTCAGTTTGTGACACCAAAGTCTTAGCCCATTCATCGCTACCCAAATCCCCAATGTAAGTGTTTGGTTTGAACACATGTGAAGTCATCCATTTATAGAGCAACGGGAAACAGAAATTCAAAGGACCACACTTTTGTTGGTGACGCAAATAGAGGGAGAAAAAGACATCAGCCAATAATGCAGGAACTGGATTTGCTTCTTCTTTGAATACAGCCCAAAAGACGCTTACGGCGGTGGAATCAATGAAGTTCTCATATGTCGGAAATAATACTAACCCATATACAAGGAGGGCTAGGACATCTCGAAGAGCCACCCAATCACGGGCTTTCTCTAATCTGTTCGCCTCTTTTTCCAAATAAGTCCTCCAAAATCCTGAGAAAACCCCCTTGACCTTCCAATTTGCACTCATATCAGAAAATTCAATGTGAAGAGCGGAAGCAAGGTTTTCAAGTTTAGGAACAAATCCCAGGCTAGTGTAGGGCATTTTTCCTTTCAAAGGCATTCCAAAAATCTTCTCAAATTCTTCTAGAGTCGGAGTCAACTGAAAGTCTTGGAACAAGAAACAACGAAGTTCGGGGTCATAAAACTGTGCTAATGCGGTGATCGCCTCTGGATAAACTGTGACATCCATAAGATCTAGAACCTTCCCATATTTCTCTTCTAAAGATGTTCGGAAACGATTGGATAACTTGCTTGCTATCTCTCGTAAGTTTTCCACATTTGGTAACTTGACTTTGAATTGCAGAGTTTTCCTTTTGTTTGAACTCATCCTTACTTTCTCTTGCTATGCAAATAACTTCAAGTAAACAAAGATCCCTGAAAGCAAAATTGATGTTTGTAAAAGATATGATGGTATGATGCAAATGTCATGTATGAACAAAGGTATAGGATAGCAACATAACAACTTAATCGGGTAGGTCTTCTATAATAGGCTAGTTCTACATTTTATCTACCCATAAAACCCACTCACAGGGTTGGTTATAGTGGTTTTGGATAATACGATTCCTAGAGGCACCCAAGCATAATCAAAATGTCGCCATGCGACAGGCGAGCCATCTTATGACAAATTCATGAATATGCATCCTCTAGGCGAGGTTATTGTACCAATCATACAAGGAGTGCACCTCGGGGATCAATACATAACCTCAATAGATGAGACGGGTTCTAAAGGTCCTTGGAGTTAGCGACGAAATCAGATTTCGGCCATGCGATGGGCGAACCATCTTATGACAAACCTCATGACTAAGTCTCCTCCAAGTGGGGTTTTCGTATTAGCCATTCAAGGTGTTCACCCTGGGGACTAGCACTACACAACCACCTCCTAACTTATGTTTTTTCTCTTGTTTTTTCAAAAGCTCGGGTTGAGAGCTTCACTCAAATATCATTCCCATACCCACAATTGAGTATATACATAAAAGCGGTAAAGCAAGAGTAAAGAGACATAAATAACACAAGAATAAACATAAATAACATATGAGCACAAGAATAAGCATAAAGAACATAAGAATAAACATAAAGAACACAAGATGAACAAACAAAAGCAAACACTTAAACATAAAACGAACTAAACTAGGGTTGACTCTCCTAAGATTTGCCCTCCCCAGCAGAGTCGCCAATTCTGTAGCGCTAAAAATTACTCGAGGTGTCTACACACTCGAAAAAGAACAGAGTCGCCACCGATCTTTATTAATTCCATAATGGAAAGGGAAAATATCGAATAAAACCCACGAATAAAAAGAAATGGATAAGACGGTCATTGCAACCAAATTAGGGTTCGGGAGTCGGTTAAGCAAGGGGAAGGTATTAGCACCCCTCACCTCCATCGTACTCGATGGGACCCATTTAGTTAGTTTTATGAATGAGTGTTTGCATAATGTTTGCGTTCTTTAATTTATTAATTAATAAAAGAGAAAAGAAAAAAGGATTTTATTTTTTATTATTGTGCTCGCCAAGACGTTTGTGTCTTGTGCCTACGTATTCCCTCGTGCAATGGGAAAGTCAGAGCAATCGTAGTTCGGATAAAAAACTACGAGTTTGTTGGTTAATTTTATAAAGGATGTTTAGTGTTTGGTTCGAAGGATCAAAGGTATTCAAGAGGTGTGCACCCCTTGTCACTTAATCACTTTGATTTGATTAAGGAAAGATTTTAATGGTTTGATTCAAAGGATCAAAGGTATTCAAGAGGTGTGCACCCCTTGTCACTTAATCACTTTGATTTGATTAAGGAAAGATTTTAATATTTGATTCAAAGGATCAAAGGTATTCAAGAGGTGTGCACCCCTTGTCACTCAATCGCTTTGATTTAATTAAGAAAGATAACTTTTAAGGTTTGATTCAAAGGATCAAAGGTATTCGAGAGGTGTGCACCCCTTGTCACTCAATCGCTTTGATTTAATTAAGAAAGATAACTTTTAAGGTTTGATTCAAAGGATCAAAGGTATTCAAGAGGTGTGCACCCCTTGTCACTTAATCACTTTGATTTAATTAAGAAAGATTTTTAATCGTTTGATTCAAAGGATCGAAGGTATTCAAGAGGTGTGCACCCCTTGTCACTCGATCACTTTGATTTAATTAAGAAAGATTTGTTTGATTCAAAGGATCAAAGGTATTCAAGAGGTGTGCACCCCTTGTCACTTAATCACTTTGATTTAATAAGAAAGATTTTCTAAGTTTGATTCAAAGGATCAAAGGTATTCAAGAGGTGTGCACCCCTTGTCACTTAATCACTTTGATTTAATAAGAAAGATTTTCTAAGTTTGATTCAAAGGATCAAAGGTATTCAAGAGGTGTGCACCCCTTGTCACTTAATCACTTTGATTTAATTAAGAAAGAATTTTATTCAAAGGATCAAAGGTATTCAAGAGGTGTGCACCCCTTGTCACTTAATCACTTCGATTTAATTAAGAAAGAATTTTAATATTTGATTCAAAGGATCAAAGGTATTCAAGAGGTGTGCACCCCTTGTCACTTAATCACTTTTATTTAATTAAGAAGGATTTTTAACTTAATTAATGCGTTTTGGTCCAAAAGATTAAGGTGTTTAAGAGGTGTTCACCCCTTATCACTCGATCTTTCGGTATGATTAAGAAAGGAGATTTTTGAAAAGAATAAACTCGACGTTGGATCGAGAAGTTATTGGTAACGATTTGGCATTGAACCAAGTTTATTGACTTTTCGGATTGAAGAATTAATCTAAAGTTTTTGGTATTTTTAATATTAGGAGAAACATAAAATCGAATTATAAAACAAATGGCATGTTTTTGTATTTTAACATATATAAGAAAATGAAAACAATTAGTAAAATAACATAGAAACAAATTATAATAAAATAAAGTCAATTGGGCTTAAAAATAGTAAAATGGGGGTGTGCTGAAAAGAAATGGGGCGCTGAGCCTGAGTTGCAGAAAGGCCCAAGATGGTTGACAATAAAACAAAAAAACGATGGACCTGGGCCGGGTCAGGTTGACCCAGGATCCATGCCAACTTCTAAACACATAGCGGGTTGAAAACCCTAAAGAGCAAAAACGGCTCTCTTCTCTGAGAAAGAAAAAAAAAACACGTTCTCTTCCTCTCAATTTCGCACTTCGCTGCTGAGCAAACAAGCCACAGCGACAACACAACATCTCTCCTCTCCATTCTTTTAATCTCGTTTCACATAAACGCCGAAAATCGATGGCTCTCTCTCTCCGATTTCTCACCAATGTACCTCAGAACACAGAGATTTATTCAAAAAAAAAAACCTCAAGCTACGAAGGGCACAACAACAAAGAATAACTCGGTTCCTAACTCACAACCCTAACTCACTTGGTCCTCAGCGGAAAAGAAAAGGGACAACGACTCGATTCTCTCGGTTTTCTTGATTCCTCCCTCTGTTTTATCATTATCATTCTTTATTGAGCAAGTTTTTGTATGTACTCATAGCTTTATGTGGCTTGATATTTTTTTTTTTGCGATTTATTTGATTATTGTTTAGGCAGGGAAAGCAGAACAAAGAATATAGGCAGAGGCACTATATCAGTAACTCAGACAAATTCAGTAGCACAGAATCACCTCAACACCATGAGGGCAACCGAAAAAGCTTCTCTCTTTTGTGTTTTTCATTGGTGAATCAGTTATATACAAACATGGCATTAGGGAGATACCGAACCAAAGGATACAAATAAATAGAGCTAACACATCATCAAAGTTTCAAGGCTATATAGAAGTTCAAAGAAAAATACCTTAACGAAGTTTGTGTTTTATTTGCAAAAGGTATGATCTGCAACTGAGAAATCCCTGATAATATTATGCTTCCTGAACAAGATTTCTACCCCTTTCTGTAGATTAGGAGATAATGATGATATGGTGGCTTGGTATTGGTATTGAAACTCTGTCTGCAGGGGGCTGTGCTCAAATATCTCAGAGTTTCAATGTGAAAACTCTGAGTATTTCTTTGTATCTTTTGCTGAGCTTTAAGTGATGAGTTTAGGGTTTTTGTGACAAAGGGTGGCTGTCGATTTTCTTTCCTCCTCTTGTTCTAGGGTTTAACAGCATTTATAGAAAGAGTCTTTGAGGCTTGGAGGGAAAAGAAATTTGAATAGAATTCTGGTTTTGGATAATTCTGAGCAATCCTTTTTCGTTTTCCTACTCCTTTCTTTTTCTCTCCTCAATTTGATGCAAACTCTGTCTTTTGTGTTGCAAGCTTTCTCTAATGTAGTATCTGTTTCCTACTCTTTCTGTAGCAGGTTTCTGTTTTGCCCATTTTCAGGTAATTGACTTGGTGCACACAGCAGGCAGCAGGCCTTTTGGATGGTTTTGGTGCACACAGCATTGGGCAATGTCTCAGTAACAACAATGGGCTTAGCAGCACTAGTTTAGGGCTCTTAGAGTTTGGGTATAGGGACTGGTTTCATGTAGTAACTTGTGCAATTCATTTTGTAACATTCTCAATGCTTATTTCAAATATTCACTCCAATTGATTAATGAAGCTATAGAATGTATCATGTAACTCTTGTAATTTTCAAATGAAGTCTCTCTTTTTTCTTGTAGGATGTAATGTTATTTGAAATTGAATGAAAAAGTGTTATTGGAATTGTGGATGAATTTGCCCCTTTGGAATAATTTTGGAAGTTTTGAATTTTCTTTGTTTGCATTTCTTGATTCGCCTTCGAGTTAATTCACATGAATTTGATCTTGAAAAGAACATTAGAATGATGAATAAAGTTGAACTCTTGCCATTTTTTATTTGGAATTAGAAATCTCGACGAAAACCATGAACTCCAATAACTTGTCTTCCAAGGAATTCATGTAAATGAAACTTCCCATTTGAACTTGAATCACATCCTTTAAATCTTCGATTCAAATCCAATTCAATTTGCAAACAAACAAGTTGAATAGGCAACAAAACCTTGTCAAAAGAATCGTAACCACATCTTTTCTTGTGCAATTCATAATCAATGAATCTTAATCTTCTGACTTTAGGTGCTTAATGATGAAGAAACGACTTTGATTCTATGAAATTTCAAAACAAATTTCAATCTATTGACAAGTATCATCACAATATGAAAACCTCGATTCAAAGATCTTCAGTTGTCTTGGTGTAACCCTAAACACTCTAATTCAAAAATCTTGCATCCTGATGCTGAGAAGAGAAGAATAGCCTTGTAGCTTGATGAGGAAGAAATCTATAATAACCATAATTCAAAACCCTAATTCACGAGGACCATTGCTCAAGAGAAGAACCAGATGAATCTGTCTTATTTGGTGAGAAAGTCTCAAAACCAGCGTGAAATCCTAAATTGCACAAATGTCGTTCATTTGAAATCATGCCTTAGTGAATGACTGAATGAATGATATGCAAATGATCTAATGGAACAAAATGTATGGGTCAAAAATTGGGGTATGACAATATCATTTATTATCCATTCCGGTCACTAATGTATTTGCAGTAACTAAAACGGAATAGTAAAAATTCTGCTTACAGTATGATGAAAATTTGAAATAGTAGACTGAAATATAATAGTCTAAAAAAATGGAAAGAAATAATGAAAATCAATCAACATTGTTGATTGTTAAAGCTAATTTTGCAGCATCTTCTTCTTTCTTTTGTTTCTTACGCTGTGCGATGAATCTTTGTCTCTCCCTAGCTAACTCATAATCACTTTTGAGCCGTTTCTTAGCCCTGATTGGATTGGGTCTCTTTTTGAACTTTTTTCCACTAGATTCAACTACAACAGGTTCAGCAACACTAGTATCTTTGCAAGATGCAGACCTGGAAGATGAAGGTTGACCGGAAACACCTTTAGCAACAATCAACTCTTCCGCTTGCTTCCCACATTCAATTGCAGCATTAAGAAAAATTGGCACGCATCAGGGTCCATGCAAACACGGGTTATAATCTGAAGCATAACACCAGAAGCTTGTTGATATCTTTGTGCAAAAGTAGTATCTTGAATACCTCCAATACTGATGGGTTTTAAAGCATCAAGGGATGGACGAATTCCTTTAGTCCAACGCTTCAATATGTAGTGGTCAGGTATGGACTTCAAGGACTGGTATTGGACAGAACTCCCTAAGAAGTCTAATATCTTGAAAACATGGCGACATAAGAATCCCCGGTTCTCGAACATCCGACATGTACAAGTAAAAATCTTGTTCCCAATATCTACAGTAACAACCCTCTCATCAAGTCACAAAGGATCTTGATCATTAGGAAGAAAGTTTTCTGGAACTTCTTCGACCGACATATAAACATTCGCAGTGGCATCATTATCAAAATCCATCTCATCGGCATCACGAACAAGTTGAATTGTGAACACTTTGAAAACTCTATTAGAAATTGAACTTCTTGACGTGACCTCCTCATAATAATATTTGAAAGAAAGATCATATTGCTTGTGAATGAATGCAAACGATGCTGGAGTATACTTGGCGACAACGGACCTCATGAGTTGGCTGTTGGGATAATTGTTTCTTGGCCTAGTATTGGCAGCCTTGAAATCACAATCAGCATGATTATCTCGCATTTTCTCAACCATAACATTGAAATGGATAAAGAATTGCACAAGTGAGTGGTCTGGCTGAAGAAAGTGGCGAAGAAAGGCATTGAACGACTCGCTTAACTGTGTGGTCTTCAAACCGGCAGTGAAGTGTGATTTCACCAAAGCAGAAGACCATTGAGTACGATTACGATGAATCTGTACAAGCCAAGTAAATTCAGAAGTGGCTTTACCACCAAAACAATTTTGAAGCATCTTATTCCAATTGAAGTCAAACTCTGCCTCATCATCAACATTCGAAACCAAGTGATGTAGTTCGTCAAGAAATGCACCATTGCAACGAGAGCCTAAGTTGGACTTTGCATTCTCCCCCATGTGCCAAGAACACAACCCATGGAAGACATCGGGGAAGATGTTTGGAACTGACTTCATCAAAGCAGAAGCTTGGTCTGTATAAATTGTAATGGGTTTCTTATTTTTCATGCACTTCAGGAAAGTGGTAAACAACCAATAAAAACTTGCTGAAGTCTCATCGTAGAGCAGGGCACAACCAAATAATACACTCTTACGGTGGTTGTCAAATCCAAGGAACGGAGCTGGTATGTGTGACAAAAACATATAACGAAAAAGTTAAAACAATTGATGATATCAATCTAAAAGCAGTGTCATACCTAAAACAAAGGATGTTATCAATATATCTTTATATTAATATACCATGATGTAATAATAAATATGGTAGAGAGAATATATCAACACACTGATAATTACAAAATAAAATGGAAGCTTGATATAATAGTAGTGAAATGAATAGAACACATACCTAATGGGCGATACTCCGTATTTGTTCGATAAGTAGTGTCGAAACTGATGAGATCACCAAATAATTCATAGTCTTGCTGCATGATTGCATCTGACCAGAAAATACTAGCTATGTTCTCTTCAGAATCTACTTGGATATCATAATAAAATGACGGGTTCCTCAAAGCTTCGTTTCTAAGATATTCTTGGATAATAGTTGCATCACCAATGACCATTTCCTTTTGTCGAACAGTGGTGAGAAAGTTCTTTAAATCTTGGAAGCAATACCCAAGGTTCTTTGAACCACCAGCTATTTGACGCATAACTTGAAAGGAGGATCTTACAGACATGCCTGATTTTGAATTTATTATAGCAAGTTGTTTTTGAGGCTCACTAATCTCTCGAGCCGATCTCAAGTAATGCGAATGCTCGGGTTTATGGAGAGGGTGGTTATGAGTAACATTCCATTTGTATATGTGATAACCTTTAACATTGGAATCATACTTCAACGAAATACTAGCTGGGCAACCAGTCCTTTCCTCGGGAAGTTCTTTCTCTTTCTGATATTCAATGAGAACAGGAGTATCCGAGTTTGTCTTGTTCTTAGGATCCGCCCGACTTCCGTGCTTGAAACCATGCTTGTTACAAACATAACGGATATATTGCACAATGTCCGTTTTTTTGTTACGAGAATCATAGAAGGAGTGCAAATTTCTTCTCACGCTAAATCCCTTTTCATGAGCGTATTTAGCATAGAAATCCTTGATTGATGAAAGCTCGTGGAAGACAAAATGTTGCCACGATTCTTTATTTTCATCGGAGATTGAACCAACATCTTGAGTGACATTTGTGGAAGACGATATCTCATCCATTAGCAACACAACCTACATAATACAAATTACAACTTTAATAATAAGACAGATAGATATGCATATTCAATATTACACAGTCAAGGTTATTCTATCAAAATATATTGCACATTACTCATGGAATCCTAACATTACTCAACCATATTACACATTACTCGATGAATTCTCGATTAGGTAATCACATATTGCAAGAAAGAAATCAGAAATTGAAGTGGGAATTGTAAAATTCAATTTAATATTATACAGTAGGCAAGGTTATTATATCAAAATATATTGCACATTACTCATGGAAGTATGCAAGGTTATTCTATCAAAATATACATTACTCATGGAATCGTAACACTACTCAACCATAGTACATACATTACTCAATGAATTCTTGAATTAGGTAAAACATTCAGTTCTATAGAAATTCAGAAATTGAAGTGTGAATCATCTAAAATTCAATTTAACAAGTTTAAAATTCAATACCTATGATTTCGTGGATGAAAGTGAGCTGTGAGGAATCACCGGAATGAGTTATTGATGGCGGCGAAGAAAGGCGACGGTGATTAGGTGTTGGGAAGGAAGCATGGCAACAGTGGTGATGTGTTGAGAAGGAAGGATGAAGACAGTAGTGATCGGCGGAGATTGGCGGTGGCGACGGTGCAGGCGGTGGCGACGGTGCAGCGGTGGCGACGGTGGTGAGTTGAGAAGAAAATGATGTCTGAGTCGTTGAATTGAGAAGGACAAAATCACGAAAACGTTTTTTTCTTCTGTTTTTAGTAAATATATATATGGTGATTTCTAGCCATTAGATGGAAATATTGATCCAAGGGCTTAGGTTAACTTTTGCACCATACATAAATAAATGTTTATGCATATTAGCAGCTGCCTCATTTGATCATATCCCCATACAGATATACTTGATTTAAAGTGTAAAGAATAATAAGATTGCTTTTATTATTATTATTATTTATAAAAGGATTTCACTTACTAAATAGTTTTTTCTTTTATTATTATTATTATTATCTTTTTCTTTTATTCTGATAATATGCTTTAATTTTTTATGAGAAAATTGGTTTTATAATTGATTAAAAATTAAACAAATTATAAAAAATATATATATTCAATAATTAAATATATTTTAAGCAGTTAAAAACTTCAAGTTATAGCTGATGACTGATAGCTTACAGCATATACTTGATGGTTCATACTGATAACTGATAAGTTAATTGAAGTATTTGTTAAAATTAACGGTTCAACTAACTTAAAATTGTAAACAAACATAAATGATATTTCATACATATTTATTTCAATTTAAATTAAAATAAATTATAAAAGATAAAAATAAATTTTTGTTTAAATAATAAGAATGAAAATGAAAGAAAAAAAAAGGTATAAACGATGAACTAAAATACATTTTAAATTGGGATTGAATAAAATATAAGTTAGTAAAATATATACAAGCTTGTCATAAAAAAAATCTTATTAAAAAATTCTAAATTATTATTGTTAGCTGAAGATTTCGTTTAGAAAGAATATCCTTTCAAGAGTTAGAATTCGAAGAAGATGGTTACTGATGACCATTTCTGAGTTTAAAAATGGCTACTGATGGCCATGTTTCGAGAATGATTGTTTAAGTTGAAATGAAGATTGTTAGAATTGGAGTTAGTTCAAAGAGAATCATTTTGAGACTTAAACATTTTCGCGAACTAGGTAAGGTACTGAGGCTTAACGTGTTTTCGTGGCATTCTCAGTTTTGATCACGTTGCCACGCGTCGAAAGAGGATTCAGGCGGGAGGATTTGAATTTCGAAGTAGTCTGTGTAACCGCACAAGGACAAATGGCATCCCAGGGATTCTTGTGGGTAACGTGGCATCATATTAGTGTAGGACCGTTAGGGTCGAAATTAGTATAAATAAGGGCCTTAATGTTAGGATTCCGGGTGTTCATTTTGTACAAATCACTCACAAATCACTCAAGTATCAAATGTTTAGAGAACGAGTTCGCTGAGAAATGTACGTATGACACCAGCACCAGTTTAATACATTTGTACTTTACATTATTACTGCTTTCGTTTACTTTCTGTCATTTATATTCCTGCACTTCTTTTATTCTGTTTTGTTTTATTTCGAAGCACTTTACATTCCTGCATTTTACATTCTTGCACGTTACATTCCTGCACTTTACATTCTTGCAGTTTACATGCTTTTATTGATGTTTCTTTGTTGAAAGTCATACTTACATACATAACAAGTGTTGTTTTAAAGTAAGCATTCACACTATCATATAACAAAGAAGTTTTCTCGAATCCAGAACAAACAAGCATGAATCAAATCATATCGAAAGACAATTGTTTGACTATGTCCTAGGATCAATCTAGTCGATCCTGCGAGTAACCAAAGTATATTTTATAGTTTGGAGGACTAGCGGTTGTTTACCGGAAATCACCGTAAACAAATTGGTACGCCCAGTGGGACAGTGTCAAACAGATTGCTATTAATTGATTGTTTTGTTTTGTCTAGAAAATATCAAGACCTTGTATGAACCTTAGGAACGGTAAATTAACCAACAGTGCACAACTGATTCCCAAACGAAGGTACAACAAGAAAATGGCCAATACGGCTAGTGGAGGGGAGATCAAGATCCCCCACAGGGGTCAGGAACAGGAGTGGCAAATTCTGCACATGTTTCGACTTCTACTCAAGGAGCGCAAGAGATACCGGGTTCGACAGGATCTGGACCCACAAGTAGTTCCCAGGCTATACTCGAAAATACTACAGGGACGACAGGGACTGTTCCAGTTTCGAGTTTGACTACCGCGCCTCCATTCATCAGCGCAAGCGAGATACCACCTTTCTTGACAAACGCTGCAAGTCAATTATTTTCCCCAGGACCGTCATCCACTTTCGAAGGTTGGAGACCCAACAATTCATATGGAATGCAATATTCATATATGACAGGATTACGAGGATCAGGGCCTACATACACTACAACTAACCCGACAGCGTTTTCGCCGAATGTCAGTTTGAAAGGTCGAAGCGCACAAAACACTGGCTTCTCTCCCCTAGTACCCCCTTTTACCACAAATAGTAAAGTAGCATTTCGACAGGAAATGGATGCAAGCAACCATGATATGTTAGGAATCCTTGCTAAAGAATTAGGGTCGATCTTGAATCCATTAGCAACAAATATTGCCAGGACTATCCAGGAGAATGTGGAAACTTTCCAAAAAATATCATCTCAAATGAATAGAATGGAGGATTTCATGGGAGTTCCACTACCTAAGCGAAAAAGTAACCAACCCCCATATCGAGAGGGTGAAACCATTATGGAACGTGTTTAAAATGTAGTCACTCCGCCTAGGACAACCACCGCTGACGTAGTTCCTCCATCCAGAACAGCAGCAATCGAAAGGAACCGAGTAATAGATTTAGAGGGTCCAAGTCAAAGGGTTGTTCCTGTTCATCTGGAGATTGCGGAGGAAAGACCCAGGTTAAGGGTAGTAGGTAGGAACAAACACCCAGACGAAGTGGTTCAAAGGGTTAGAAGAGAGAATCTGGCCACGGAAAACAACTTAGCGGCCATGATAGAGAGAATTATGGCCAATAATGGCCTCAATACTGGACTTTGACGTCCAAACTATACATCCCCCATAGCAGAATATATTATGCAAACAGAATTACCAAGGGGTACCAAAGTACCAAAATTTACTAAATTTTCAGGGGACACCAGTGAGTCAACCGTGGAACACATAGCCAGGTATCTGACGGAAGCAGGAGATTTAGCAGGGAACGAAGATTTAAGAATTAAATACTTCCCTAGTTCGCTAACAAAAAATGCTTTTGTTTGGTTCACTACCTTACCCCCAAATTCGATAGACGCATGGGCACACTTAGAAAGATTGTTCCATGAACAATTCTACATGGGTCAAACCAAGATAAGTCTGAAAGAACTGGCTAGTATCAAGAGGAAGTTCACGGAGCCTATAGATGATTACTTAAACAAGTTTCGTTTGTTGAAAGCAAGATGCTTCACGACGGTCCCAGAACATGAATTAGTCGAAATGGCTGCAGGTGGTTTAGATTATTCAATTAGAAAGAAATTGGATACTCAATACCTAAGGGACATGGCCCAGTTGGCAGACAGGGTTCGACAAGTCGAACGACTAAAAGTAGAAAAGGCCAGAGCGAATAAGAATTACAAGAAAGAAAGGGTGGCTTACGTCGAGGCTAAAGACGTCGACGGTGAATCCTTCAAAGATTCATACGGCGTGGAAGAGGTCGAAATAGATCTAGCTGAATTAAAAGAAGCACTGCCTTATTCTTGCAAATTACTCACCCCTGCTAATGGAAAAAATCCAGTAGAAAACGATAAAAGCGATAGATTTCCTAAGAAAACTTATACATTTGATGTCACTAAGTGTGACAAAATATTTGATTTGCAAGTAAAAGATGGCCAGATGATAGTGCCTCCTAACATCAAAATTCCCCCGTTAGAACAACGGAAGAAACGAGGCTTTTGCAAATATCATAGTTTTTTAAGCCATAAAACCTCACAATGTTTTCTTTTCAGGGATCTAATTCAGAATGCTATCAAGGACGGACGTCTGAAATTTGCTGACAAAGCCAAGAGTCATATGAAGGTTGACCCAGACCCTTTGAATGTTGCTGACACTAACCTGTGTGAACCACTTGACGTCAACATGGTAGAAGTATCTGAAATTAATGTCGCTGAATCAGAGATAATTTCAACTGGAAAACAGGCCACTGAAAGCCTAAGTGACAGCAAAGTCTTCAATACTGATGTTGAAGAATCCTTTGATGCAGAGATGACTGAAGATCTGAAAGGAAAAACCAGTGAGGCCACTGAAGACCTCAGGGCGAAACTTCAGTAGATTCAGATTTCTGAAGCCCCTCCAGCAGTTGTTAACATGGTCAATGTGAGACGACCTTTGTCTAAAATGGAAGAACTAGAAAAATGGCTGATAAGGGAGAAGGGAAACATTGAAATCCCTCCAAGAGGGAAAAGCTTGAAAGATTATCTCTGGAACTGCCACGAGAAGAATGGCGGAAAACAGTTGATGTGCCCAAGGTGTTCAATTATGCTGAATCGAAGGGTTCAGGCTAACTTCGAAAGGCCCTACGAGAAAGATTGGAACAACCCTTGAGAGGAGGAAACCCATTGCTAAAGGTGTACCCAAAGATGGAAGAGAGCTTGGTGGGTTTCTTGGTGAAATGTCATAAAGAAAACACTGAGGTTGCATTGTGTCCCAGATGTGGAGCAGTCTATGACGAACTGCTGGCACGATCATTCGAAAGGGTATATTTCTACATGGGTCGAGAAACTCAGGGGCTTCGTCCCAATCTGTATGGGTTTGACATATGGACCCCATCGAAGAGGCCTGACAGCCCACACCCTAGAGCTCGAAGGGTCACATTCAAAGTCCCTGCAGACATACCCAGGGATAGATGGATGCAAGCTGGTGCGAGAACCAACAAATGGCGAAGTTGGGACCAAGGGGGAAGAATGGCGATGGCATATAGGAAGCAATTCCAAACCTCAAATCGAGAGATGTACAGGTTGGAGAATTACACAGGAAAAAATCCTATGTCTAGATCCCTATGGAGAAGGCACCAGAGGATGAAGAAGGCCCAAAGGGAATACAAACCAAGGGAGATTGGAGAGTCTAGTAGCAACCAAGTCCCAACGCAGGGGGCAAGGACAAGTAAACCTCCAGTGGAACGCAAGTTGTTCGATTCTGAAAATGAGAAGGAAGAAAAAAAGATACATTCCAGCCCTTGGAAAGAAGACGATAGAATGACAAATGATTTCGACTCAGATGGAGTATCATCTATAAACCTCAATTGCAACGTTGTGTCAGTACTCCCTCATGAATTTAATCAAGAGACAGAAGCTGAAGATTGTGAAGAAGCTGATGTGGAAGAGATGGCAAGACACATACCTGTGTGTTATTATGTGCTGAACAACGGGGCAGTCGAAGAACAGAATGCATTCTTCGAGATGCCTGATGAAGGTATGAGAAATCATCTAAAACCACTCTACATAAGGGCTAGGATTGAAAATGTTGGCATTAACAAAGTCCTAGTAGATGGAGGGGCAGCAGTGAACCTAATGCCCCAATACATGTTGAAGAGAATTGGTATGTTCGATACTGATATAAGGCCACATAATATGGTTTTGTCTAACTACGAAGGCAAAATAGAGCAAACTCTAGGAGTTATTCAAGTAAATTTAACTGTGGGTTCGGTCACAAGACCAACGATGTTCATGGTGATACCAGCGAAGGCAAACTACAATCTTTTGCTAGGAAGAGAGTGGATCCATGGAGTTGCTGCAGTGCCTTCGACAATGCATCAAAGATTAACCATTTGGAGGGAAGATGGTATAGTAGAGAACATTGAAGGGGATCAGAGTTACTACATGGCTGAAGTTAATCAAGTCAATAAAACTAGCTTCGACAGGAACTTGGCAAACATAGGGCCTTGCCATGCTGCGGAAGACATATACACCCCAAATAAAAATGCTTTATACTAATTATCTTTACACCCAAATGGATTCCAATGGAATAGAGAAATAATGGACGGTCCAGAAGATACTGCACCAATACAGCATTATCCAACAATACGGCCAACAGGCTGGGACAACGACCCTGATGATGTCTGAATCATCCTTCTTCGAAAAGATTTCGGCTTACATAGCCGAGAACAAAAGAAAGACGGCTCTCGAAGCCGAATTATCAAACATGATTGTTGATGCAATCCCAACTATGGATTCTGAGGCACATTCGATTCCTCAATACCTTAAAGACACAGTCCAAGCCGAGAGGATCTCTGGAGAAGAGTTAAGTCAAAGGCTGGATGCAGTCTATGATGAAGAACCTTTGGGATTCGAGAAGGACCCAATGGGGTCAAACATAAAAATGTTAGCCCAAGACCCACTTGAAGAAGTAAATCTTGGAGACGAAAATCAGAGAAAGGTAACATATATCAGTGCAAAACTAGATTCAACTTTGAAATCAAAGGTCATAGCATTACTCAAAGTAAACAAAGACTGTTTTGCTTGGGACTATGACGAGATGCCTGGTTTAGGGAGAGACTTGGTCGAACTAAAGTTACCAATAAAAGAAGGAAAAAAGCCCGTCAAGCAGACTCCTAGGAGGTTCGCACCGGAGATTCATTCGAAGATCAAAGCAGAGATCGAGAGACTTCTACGATGCAAGTTCATCATAACTACAAGGTATGTTGAATGGATTGCTAATATTGTGTCGGTTATTAAAAAGAATGGTTCATTAAGGGTATTCATAGATTTTCGTGATCTGAATGCAGTAACGCCTAAGGATGAATATCCCATGCCTGTGGCAGAAATGCTAGTAGATTCAGCCGCAGGCTTCGAATATCTAAGTATGTTGGATGGATATTTTGGGTATAACCAGATCTTCATTGCAGAAGAAGATGTGTTCAAAAAAGCTTTTCGTTGCCTAGGGGCAATAGGTACCTACGAGTGGGTTGTAATGCCTTTTGGTCTGAAAAATGTTGGGGCAACTTATCAAAGAGTAATGAATTCTATATTCCATGATTTTATAGAAACTTTCATGCAAGTATACATAGATGACATTGTTGTAAAATCTGTTTCAGATTACATTCATCTTGATCATCTGAGCCAATCATTCGAAAGAATGAGAAAACATGGCTTAAAGATGAACCCCCTTAAATGTGCTTTCTTTGTGCAGGATGGAGATTTACTGGGCTTCGTAGTCCATAAAAAGGGAATATAAATTAATCAAAATAAAACAAAGGCTATTATGGAAACAAAGCCTCCATCCACGAAGAAAGAGTTACAATCTTTACTGGGAAAGATAAACTTCTTAAGAAGATTTATCTCGAACTTGAGTGGACGCACGCAAGCTTTTTCCCCTTTACTTCGACTCAAGCAAGGGAAGTTTGAATGGCGTTCTGAACATCAAGAAGCTTTCGAAAAGATCAAGCAATACTTGATGCATCCACCAATATTGTCGCCCCTAGATGGTAAGAAGCACATGCGCCTGTATGTTAGAACAAGATTTGTTCTGATCAATATTCTTAGTTTTGATGATAACAATGTATATGAATTTTGTATGAGATAATGTGGTACTCTAATACTATGCAATTTCCATTTCAGGAATTATATAAAGAGTATGCACAAAATCAGCGCAAGAAGCACTGACTCAGAAGGTTCAGCATGCAACATCAGAACATGGTCTGGCAAGACATCAGAAGATGGTCAAGCAGAAGCAGAACATGGTCTATGGAAGCATCAGAAGAACTTGAGATCAGAAGCAGAAGCACTGAAGTTCTCATGGTATCACGCTCAGAAGCACTTCAAGGTCAGAAGACAAGAAGATGCTCTGCACCAAGCTGTATTGACTCTGAAGATTCAAACGTTGTATCTACAAAAGATCAATCAGAATCAACTACAAGATGGCGGGCTACGCTGACTGACAAAAGGAACGTTAGAAGCTATTAACGGCAACGTCAGTAGACACAGCGAAAGCAAGGCTCGAGGTAGTTGACAAAAGAGTGAAACATTAAATGCAATGTTGTACTGAATACACAAAGCATTAAATGCTCCCAACGGTCATCTTCTCATACGCCTATAAAATGAAGTTCTGATGAGAAGCAAGGTTACAAATTTTGATAACAACTCTTGCACAAACTTACAGAAACGCTGTCAAATTCAAAAGCTCTCGTAACTTCATCTTCAACCTCACTTATTGCTGTTGTAATATTATAGTGAGATTAAGCTTAAACTTTAAGAGAAATATCACAGTTGTGATTATAGCTTTTAAGAAGCATTGTAATACTCTTAGAATTTGTTTACATTAATTTGTAAAGGACTAGAGTGATCAGGTTGATCAGAAGACTCTAGAAAAGTCTTAGAGGGTATATAAGCAGATTGTTCCTAGAGTGATCAGTTTGTGATCAGGATACTCTAGAAGACTTAGAAGTTGTCTAAGTGGATAACCATTGTAATCTTGTGTGATTAGTGGATTAAATCCTTAGTTGAGGTAAATCACCTTGTCAAGGGTGGACTGGAGTAGTTTAGTTAACAACGAACCAGGATAAAAATAATTGTGCAAGTTGTTTTTATCTTACAAGTTTTGAAACTACACTTATTCAAACCCCCCCTTTCTAAGTATTTTTCTATCCTTCACTGTATATTTCAGCTTCAGATAATACAATAGGTATCATGTTAGCGCAAGAAGATGACAATGGCATCGAAAGGGCCATTTATTATTTAAGTAGAGTACTCAATGATGCAGAGACTAGGTATAGCGCAATAGAAAAACTCTGCCTTTGTTTATATTTCTCTTGTATCAAACTCAAGTATTATATAAAGCCAGTTGATGTTTATGTTTTTTCTCATTGTGATGTTATTAAACATATGCTATCAAAACCAATATTGCATAGTCAAATTGGCAAGTGGGCTTTAGCCCTTACTGAGTACTCTTTGATATTTCAACCCCTTAAGGCAATGAAAGGTCAGATCGTATCAGATTTCATTGTTGACCATGCAGTAGTTGAAAACCCTCAATAATATGTAAAATTGAAGCCTTGGAAGTTATACTTCGATGGTTCGACTCATAAACAAGGAACGGGCGTTGGAATGCTGATAATTTCTCCTGAGGGAATTCCAACAAAGCTCAAGTACAAAATTGAAGGTCCCCTATGCTCCAACAATGAAGCTGAATATGAAGCACTGATTGCAGGACTTGAAGCTTTGTTAGAATTGGGGGCAACCAGAGTCGAAATTAAAGGAGACTCCGAACTAGTGATTAAACAACTGACGAAGGAATACAAATGTATCAAAGAAAATTTGATCATGTATTTTGTCATAGAAAATAGGCTGCTCAAAAAATTCGAATATGTGGAATTAAATCACGTTTCAAGATTGAATAATCAAGTAGCCAATGATTTGGCACAATTAGCCTTAGGATACAGGGTATCAAAAGAAAAACTAGAGGAACAAATCGAGGTAAGAGGCAGAGCAATGGCTACCAAGCTTTCCCCAAGTGATCTGGAGAACTCACAATTAGGTTTCGCTAACAAAGAGGAGTTCAAAGTGTTAAATATAGGCTCCTTAGCAGATACAGATTGGAGGAGCCCAATTGTGAACTATTTAAAGGATCCTTCGACAGACACGGATAGAAAGGTAAAGTATCGAGCCTTATCGTACTTCTTGATGGGAAACGAATTGTTTAAGAAAACTCCTGAAGGAGTCTTGCTGAAATGTTTGGGTGAAGCGGAAGCTTACTTGGCTCTCTCAAACTTACATAGTGGGGCATGTGGTGCACACCAAGCGGGGCACAAAATGAAATGGCTTTTGTTTCGATACGGAATGTATTGGCCCTCCATGTTAAAAGATTGCATAGAATTTGCAAAAGGATGTCAAGAATGTCAAGAACATGCAGGTATTCAACATGCTCCAGCAAATGAATTAAGTTCAATAATAAAACCATGGCCTTTTAGAGGTTGGGCACTAGACTTAATTGGGGAAATTCACCCCAAGTCTTCCAAAGGTCAAAGATATATCCTAGTGGGAATAGACTATTTCACAAAATGGGTCGAAGCGATACCACTTGCAAATGTGGATCAGGAGGCTGTGAATGAGTTTATTCAAAGACACATTATATACAGATTCGGAATCCCAGAGAGCATAACTACAGATCAAGGATCAGTGTTTACTGGGCGAAAGATGCAAGACTTCGCCAAAGAAATGGGGTTCAAGTTGTTTACTTCTACACCTTACTACGCTCAGGCAAATGGACAGGTTGAAGCAGCAAACAAGATAATAATTGGTCTTATAAAGAAGCACGTAGGAAAAAAATCCAAAAGTTGGCATAAAACTTTGGACCAAGCACTCTGGGCCTGTCGAACATCGCCAAAAGAAGCTACAAACACCACACCTTACCAATTGACATTTGGACACGATGCAGTACTCCCAGTTGAAATATACTTACAGTCAGTCCGGATTCAAAGACAGGTAGAAATTCCTTCAAATACATATTGGGAATTGATGATGAACGAATTAGTAGATTTGGACGAAGACAGACTTCGAGCCTTGGAGATGATAAAAAGGAAAAAAGAAAGAGTGTCCAGAGCATACAATAAAAAGGTGAAAGGTAAAACATTTATTAATAATGACTTAGTTTGGAAAGTTATTTTACCTATAGATCGAAAGAGTCAGGCACTTGGTAAATGGTCCCCACACTGGGAAGGACCCTTTCGAATCTTAAAAGTTTTCTCAAACAACGCTTACGAGATAGAAGAGTTGGTAGAGGACCGCAGGATATTACGAGTAAATGGCAAGTATCTGAAAAGATACAAACCAAGCATGCACGAAGTAAATATTGCAAAAACGTAGATATGCAAAGTATGCTACATAGGCCAAAATGGTAGAACAAACACCAAAATGGCTTCGTGTTCAAACAAGATATGTAGTAAATAACGTAAGAAGACAAGGCAATGGCAAAACATATTTCATTAAAGGAAGAAGAGTACATTCATGTGGGGTTTATTGTTTCCACCAACTACAAAATTTAAAGCATACTAGAGGCTAATAAAGGAGCACCCAAAAAACCAGAGATAATAAAACTAAAACCTACAACACGTCCATCAAAAAGCCTCAGACAATGCACCCTCTAATTGATCCTTTGGTCTAAACCTTCCAAGGATAGCAGGGGCAAGCTTTCTGCTTTGAACATGTCCAGAGATCCAGACCTGCGCATCCTCCTCACTATAGCCTTTTTGAGGAACATGTAGGACAAAAATCTTCCATAAGGAAGGCATGTTACCATACCTTGACGAGCAGCAGCCATAGAAACAGCTTCGACAAGCCCTTTGAAGATCAGCAATGGAAAGTTGATTTTCTTTCCTCGGAGGGCACAGAGTAGGAACTCCAGATCCTCCATCATGATGCTGTCTAGGTCATGGCTTCGTGAGCGGAAGTTGCCCACTAAAAGCTGGTGCCAAATCCTAATGACTTTAGCGCTAAAAGGATCATTTTCCATGAGGGCCCTTAGCATATGGTAGGTAGTCATGTTGATGGTGTTGTCACCAAATGATTCTCCAAAGTTGTTGCATCTCAGCAAGTCAGAGATGGTTGAAGGAGTAATGGTGATGTGAGCCCTTCGAACCTTGGAAATGATGGTAGTTCTTCCTCCTGGATCTATGCGCAGGGACGCAAACATCTAGAAATCTGCTAACATGTTGGGATAAACAGACCCCTCCAGGATTTCGTGATAAAACTGGAGTTGTTGGTTAGCAATGAGGGCGCTGACACTGATGTGGTTCTCTTCAAACTCTTCCTCAGAAAGTTTGAACTCCTTTTTGATACAAGCTCTGATGGTGTTATAGGTCAAGGGTTGCGCCATTTGAAAAAGTGAATGCAAGAGATTTTGTAAAACTTTGTATTTGGAGGGATGCAAGGAGAAGAGAACAAATTTTGATAAGAGTTTGGGGAAAATATGAAGAAAGAAGTGGAATGCTAACGCTTTATATAGAATACGTTGGCAACAAAGGAACGATTCATTTTTAAATGTTGATTGGACTGCATTTGGTATTTCAAAGAGAAGTTATGGCCTCCGCCGTTTCCCGCCTTGGAAGTTGAAGTGTAATCATGATGAAAACTGATACACGCACGTCTCAAATAGACGTTTTGAAAAAGGTGATGTCATCATTTAATGATGGTTACGGCTAAGGGAAGTGGAAACGTCAAGTCTAGGCTCAAGAGGCTGCGAAGGGTAATCATGTCACGTGGGGGCATTATTAAAATCATTATGCTAATAAAATATTTTTGGCAAATTTCTAGGAATTTCTAAAAACGCTATTAATGACAATTGAAAAAACAGATGTGTGGAAGATTGGAAGATGAAATTGCATATATATTCTTGAGGAAATTTTATTACAAAAAAAAAGCTAAGTACGGAATACAAAAGGGCAGTACAAGGATCAAAGTAACTAGTTAAAGTCCCTGGGAAGACTATCTTTCATCTTCGAATACTGAGCTTCCCATAAAGACATTCGACGCTCAATCAAGGCCTGTTGTTTTTTCAGTTCTTCGATCTCTGGCACTAGCTTTTGTGCCGTCTCGAAGTGTTGAATCCCTAACTGCGCCACTTCAGTCAATTCTTGCTGATTGGTTTGTTGGATTACTGCCTGACGAGATTGGGAATTCTTTATCTTCTCTTCGAGCTGTGCAATTTCTTATTTCCAGGATTTGATATTCGCTTCGCATTCGTCATATTCTTTCTGGTTCTTCGAACGTTCAAGCTTAAGGGCGTCACCCTTTTTTGTCGCATCATTTGCAGCTTTCCATGAAGAACCATAAGAAGCCACCTTTGTTGTGAGTTGTTCGTCAACGGTTCGTTTTCGAAGAATATTAGACTGAAGTTGATCAATCAGAGAACTCAGTAGAACAATCACCTCTGAGACTTCCTCTGAGACCAGAAGTAAATCCACCTTCTTCAAGAGATTGTTTAAGCTATGACATTTGGTGGGATCCTTACTTAGAGCTTCAACGAGGTTCGTCTCGAAGAACTTTTCCCTTATTTGACGAAGGAGATTAGGAATATCACCCTTGTCACCAGACTCTACCTAGACATTTGGGGAAGCTTCGAGCCCAATGGGCGAAATGTTGTCAACACTCATCATGGTCTTAAGGAAGCTAACGGGATAAGTTTTCTTGAGTTGCTCTAGTTCTGAAGGAGTAGGCATTGCTGGGGCCAGCTTCGAAGTAGTCACAGGAGTAACTATAGTCCCAAAGGTTGAAGTTTCATGAGGGCCAAGCATAGGCAATTTGGAAGTTTCCTCCGCGACATCTTGTTCACACACAGTGTCTTTGCTGCTAGTGGGTTGTCCAGCTGCATTATCACTATCTGAACATTGAGGACTTTCCCCATATGTTCATCTTGACGAGTAGGAGGACAATCATCATTCGAATGGATTTCTTCAACAGGCATACTGGGAATAATAGTTGCAAGGGGCTGAGCATCTTCGACAACTGGAGAAAGCACAGGATATTTGTGTCGAGAAACACCTGTATTAAATAGTTAGAGTTGATCGAAATGAGAAGGATACAAGAAATTCATATATCCTTCGAAAAAGCGTACGCTTACCTTGAAGATTGTCAAGATCAATGGTGAGACTAAAAGTCTTGAGGTCAGAAGTAGCGGTGCCCGCATCATCCTACATTTATAAGGTAAGATGTTGAACTTAATCATTAAAGTTAAAATTCATAAAGATGATTATGTTGTGAAATCCAAATACCTTGGTTGGAATGTTGTCTGGGCTTAAGTTGTGGCTCTCCACAATGGGAACAGTACTAGCAGCCTTTAAGGGTGATTCTTCAGAAGATACCTTATCACTCGATGAAGTAAGCTTCGAAGTCCCAGATCCCTTTCCTTTGCGTGAAGGAGTAGCGGTCTTCTGTCTTTTCTTCTGTGCTTGTCTAGTACGAGGAGGAGATTTATCTTTGTCATCAGAAACAACGGTCTGAGGAGCTTTTCGCTTTGAAGATGCTGGAGGTTTTGAGCTCTGAAAATACAGATTAAACAGAGTGATTAATATTCATAAAATTAAACAAGTTGGAATATAAAATATATGTGTACCGTGGGTTTCTTTCCAGTTGTGACAGAATAACTCCCACTTGTCTTGTTGCTCCTCGAAGCTCCATAACCCTTTTGTGCAGGGGCTTCCTTGAAATTTTTCTTTCGAGTAACAGCTGTGAACAAAATAAGAATCAGTATTTCAGTGAAGAAAGAAAAGTTACTCGAAGGATTGTCTAAACCCCAACCTTCAGGTATTGGAGTCAAGACACGAACGTGCTCAAGACCTATATGAAGATGTCCTTTGAAAGAATCCAGGGTATGCTTAGTCGGGACCACTCGTTCAGCGCGTTTTTTAGTTCCTTCCTGAAGAATTTTAAAGGCATTCCCACACACTAAAATCAGCACTAGGTAGTGGAGGGAATTTTGGAGGATTAAATTTAAAAGCCACTTCATAACATAGTTCAGGTCGAACAGACGTGGGCAGTTTCAACTTATCCAGTTTAGCAGAAAATTTTTCACGTAAAATAACTGCAGCTTCACGAACGGTTCGATTAAGATCATCAGGCCTGTAAATAGTTTCAAAGAATTTTTGAAAGGCTTGGATTTCTTTAATATGAGTCGAAGTACCTTTGTGGAAGTTTTCCTGCACATCAGCAAAAGCTTCTGTTATGTAGTAGTCTGTCCACCACTGATGAAAATCTGGAGTAGAATAAAAGGTAGGTTCGAAAGAAACAGGAGAGAGATTGGTGATGCCAATGTATCTGGCGATTTTTGATTCGTATTCATCTTCAGCTAGATACGAAGTGTGTAGACACATGTGACTCCTTTTGTCGTACATGCATTTTGGCTTCAGTTGAACCAGTCCAAATTGTCTCGATACTAAATTTGGTTGGTAACAAAGAAGACAACAGTGGCTCTTGGGAGGTCGAAGTCGGTGATATAACAGCTCTGGGGTGAGGAAAGCTTCCTAGATAGCCATGGATTCGGCTTGTTGATCTAGAGACGTTGCTGGAAACTGTCGAGTAAACCATTCAGGACCCACCTACCGTTGTACGAATGGAGCCATAGAGGGGCTAAATTGATAACGTTTAGCAAACATCATTATATATGCTAAGAAGCGTTCAGGAAGCTTCCCAGTTTCTTCCTTTGGAGTCAGGAGATCCAATCTAGTTCCTTCTACTGCTCGATTTTTGATGGCTGGATCCTCTTCATTTACAACACCTCAAAATGGGAGGTGAGCTTCGAAAGTAGCGTTGAGCCATAATTGCAACAACCAGAAGGGACCAGCAAAAAGCAGGGATCCTGTTTTATAGCTCTTAACAAGGTCTGTTGCTTCACCGAGGTTCTCGTAGAGAAATCCTAGAATTAACTGGCTTAGGTTTAACTTTTTCCCAGCATGTAGCTGATTAGCCATGCAAATATATCTCTTTGCTACTTGTATGGATCTAGAGCAAAAAACGCATCTCGAAAGCCATAGCGCTAGAAAGGCAATATGTTCTTCATCTGAGACTTTTGCGTTCGATGCGTCATGATATTGTTGAATGAAAGTAGTGTAAGTGACCGTTGCTTCATTGAAGTTGATGTTGTCAGTGTCCATGAAATGGGGATCGAAGGTTTCTCCAGTTGGTCGAAGCCCTGTGATAGCAGACAGATCGAAGAGGGTAGGGGTGACCATTCCACATGGAAGGTGGAAAGTATTGTGAGAAGCATCCCAGAAATAAATTGACGCTACTAACATGGTTTGATTATATTCTAAACCTGTTTTGGATAACTGGATTAGGTCATAAATCCCAAGTTGTTGCCAGAAAGGAGCCTTTTGTTTTTCCACCTTCGCTAACCAAGCATAATACAAGTCAGGATCTTTTGCTAAAGGGATTCACCTAATGACTTTCACGAAATTGGTTACATAGTTTAACCTAGTTTTTTCTAAGGCCAAAGAAGTTTCAGTCGAGGTTTCTTCTGCGTGGTCAAGGTCGGCTAAGATTGGACGGCCATATTCATCTATCCTATTCTTGCTAATTAAAGGTCTGGTTTTATAATAAGCAGGGAAAAATTTACTCAAAGAGGGGCTAGTTCCTCTTGGTAAAGGACCTATGAAGGAATGAGTTTTTCCAGAAAGTTCAAAAGGAATGATTACCTGAGAAGCGTAGATAGCGCGCGCCTCTTCAGTATTTGGGTCTGGAATGTGTTCTTGATTCCCTATTTGTGTAGGTTTCTGGAGTTTTTGAACAGGTTGAAGAACATTTGAGGGAGACTCCATGAGTAAGTTTAATTTGAGAAAATGGGTTGAATGTAACCAAAGAGGATTTTTCTTTGCTATGGAGAAAGTAGTAGAATAGAAGTGAAAGTTATGTGAGGGTGAAAGTTCAAGTATTTAAAGGTTTAACGGAAACCCTTTCAAATCTTTTGGGTAAAAGTCAAAAGACACGCGGCAGGCGTTGATTTAATCCAACGTCAGTCGAATAGTTATTAGCCTCACTCCTAGTATATAGGAGTAATGATTATGAAGTAATGCTAGAACGTGGGAATGTAAGTTCTGAGAAGACATCTTTGAAAATGACAAGACGTTTTGAAAGTGGAGTCATAAATGATTATGACGTTAGTCAGTTGTCTTGGAACTCTAAGAAGTGAGTAAAACGAAATCTCGTCATATAAAGAAACGCCTATTTCTCTTGTTTTCGAAACAAGCATTTATTGGAGGCAATTTGTTAGCTGAATATTTCGTTTAGAAAGAATATCTTTTGAAGAGTTAGAATTCGAAGAAGATGGTTACTGATGACCATTTCTGAGTTTAAAAATTGCTACTGATGGCCATGTTTCGAGAATGATTGTTTAAGTTGAAATGAAGATAGTTAGAATTGGAGTTAGTTCAAAGAGAATCATTTTGAGACTTAAACGTTTTCGCAAAATACGTAAGGTACTGAGGCTTAACGTGTTTTCGTGGCATTCTCAGTTCTGATCACGTTGCCACACGTCGAAAGAGGATTCAGGCGGGAGGATTTGAATTTTGAAGTAGTCTGTGTAACCGCACAAGGACATATGGCATCCCAGGGATTCTTGTGGGTAACGTGGCATCAGATTAGTGTAGGACCGTTAGGGTCGAAATTAGTATAAATAAGGGTCTTAATGTTAGGATTCCGGGTGTTCATTTTGTACAAATCACTCACAAATCACTCAAGTATCAAGTGTTTAGAGAACGAGTTCGCTGAGAAATGTACGTATGACACCAACACCTGTTTAATACATTTGTACTTCATTTTTATGCAAAGTATGTTTTCATTATTACTGCTTTCGTTTACTTTCTGTCATTTATATTCATGCACTTCTTTTATTCTGTTTTGTTTTATTTCGAAGAACTTTACATTCCTGCATTTTACATTCTTGCACGTTACATTCCTGCACTTTACATTCTTGCAGTTTACATGCTTTTATTTATGTTTCTTTGTTGAAAGTCATACTTACATACATAACAAGTGTTGTTTTAAAGTAAGCATTCACCCGATCATATCACAAAGAAGTTTTCTCGAAGCCAGAACAAACAAGCATGCATCAAATCATATCGAAAGACAATTGTTTGACTATGTCCTAGGATCAATCTAGTCGATCCTGCGAGTAACCAAAGTATATTTTATAGTTTGGAGGACTAGCGGTTGTTTACCGGAAATCACCGTAAACAATTATATGAGTTTATAACCTATAAATTACAAACTTAAAACTAAAAAATGCATCTTAATAAACATAGCATTCGTAGAACGAATGGAGTGTTATTATGGCATTTTCTTTAATTAACTAAAAAATTAATTGTATAGTAACAAAAATAGACAACTTTATTTTAAGAAATATAGATACATTGAAATATATAATATGTTAAATTTATTAACATACATTTTTATATGTCTTTTTATAAGGCTCCTACTAAGATTCTTAAAGAGATTCGGGCCATTCAAAGCAAGTTTCTTTGGAGCGGGAACGAAATTAAAAGATCCATACATTGGGTTAGTTAGGACACCGTGTGTAAATCGCGGGATGATGGAGGCTTAGGGGTAAAGAACGTGGAAGTGATGAACATTGCGCTCCTTAGTAAATGGAAATGGCAGATTTTATCGGAGGAAGAGGTTGTTTGGCGTAGCATTCTTATTTCTCGTTACGGTGACGTGAAGATGAAGGTGCTTATTGGCGATTAATCCGTTGTCCACAAATATGACTCAATATGGTGGAGAGACATTATATTATCTGACAATTATTTTTCGTTGCTACACCATAACTTTGCAGGGACCATGGAGTGTAAAGTTGGCAACAGAAGGGACACGCCATTCTGGTACAGTAACTGGGCAGCTCCGCAATCGTTAATGCAAGCTTTCCCTGAACTGTTTGTGGCAGCATCGCACGATTCCATTTCAGTCGCAGAGGCAGCAGCGGGCCAAAATCAAGGCTGGAACGACGCTGTTGTGCTTCAGGACAGCAATGAAGATTTTTCTTCTTTGTGGCAGGAGCTGTGCGAATTTACTTCGCATATTTCATCGCGGGAGCATTCTAAAGACTCGTTCGTGTGGCTCAATTCGTCGGACAGGGTCTTTACTGTTAAGTCCTGTTACGAGTGGTTCTTTTCCAAGCTATCGGGTCCCCCAATTAACTCAAATGTTGCTAAAGCTTGCTCCTTCATATGGAAGGTTAAAGCTCCCTCTAAATTCATCATTTTCGGGTGGAGGGTAATACACAACAGAATTGCCACTAAGGATCTGTTACACAAAAGAGGCATCCTGGATTATAACAGCTTGCTGTGTGTTTTTTGCTCCTCGGAGGAAGAGTGTTTACCGCATATTCTTGGAGGTTGTCGGGTTCTCGCAGCCATTTGGAAGAAGGTTATGGAGTGGATTAGTTATGGCCAGGGGTTAACTTTAGAAGAGTTTCAAGTCTTCCCTTTTCTCTTTTGACAAGGTGCGTTTATTGATTCGAAGGAATATTGTAGCGATAATATGGTTAGCTACGGTGTGGTGTATATGGGTGAGGCGTAATGATATCATTTTTAAAAATGGATCCTTTAGTTTTTTGGAATGTATGTCGGAGATTTTCATTTCTTGGAAGTGGTTATCCACTAGCTACAATCTTGTGAACTTATGTAATTTTTTCATGTGGAGTATTCAACCTCTTATCTATTTTGAGTAGTTAAGGTTCTCCGTTTGTATCGGGAGAAGTATCCCTTATACTCTCATTCTAATACAATTGCTTATTGAATTTTTTTTTAATATATTTAAATAACAACTTATTAATTTAATATTATTTTATCAAATAACTATAAATTTTTATTCATGTAATAATATTTAATGTAATTAAAAATATTCAATTAAATATATCATATATATTTAATTTAAAAAATAGAAATAAAAAAATTATTATGAATTAAACTATTGTTAATGACTATTTTGTATCTGTTTTCAACGAGGTTTGATTTTTTGAAGTTATAAATTGAAAGTTGAATTATCACATCTATTCATTTTATATAAATATTTATATTAATACGTGGTTCATTGGATTAGAAGAAAGATATAATATTGTAATAAAAAATATTATTCATTTTTATTTAAATAAACTCACATCATATATTTAAAATATTTTTTTTATCATGTATAGTCTTACATCTCTATAGCTTAAATTAAGTGTTGCCAATATGTTTATTATTTAGTGGTTAGCCAAATTTGAAAAAATATTGTTAATTCAAATTTCATTTTTTTAAAATATTTTTTTTATAGCCATGGTGTGGAGGTGGTCTTTAATAGGAAATATTACACATACCAATTGTAATTTTAAGAGTTTTGTAAAAACTCTTTGTTTTGTTTTATATCTCTTAAGTTTCATTTGGTGTGTAATTTTTCTTTTCCGATTTGTATTATTAGTCCCTTTTGTAACTGGGTATGAGAATTATATTTTCTTTTCAATTAAACTTGCTTAAAAAAAGATATATATATTTTTTATAATTATTATCACGCAGCTGACTTTGCCCTGGTGAGGCAATGTTAGAAATAAATTTGTATGTTTTGATTTTATAAAATGACTTAATGTTGTAAATGTGATATATTCGAAGATGCTTAAATCTAATAATAACAATGGACTTTAAACATTAATTTTGACTTATGTTGAATAAAGTGTAGGTCCAACATATACGTCGTTGATTGGTGGTAATAAAGTTGGTTTTTATTTTTTAATAAATTGAAGGTCATGTCCCTTTTGCCGTCATACTGAAATATCCTTATTTAAGCATTGCTCTATTAAAAACTCTGAATGTTTTCTAAAATAATATAATGATATATATCAATTCTAATTTAAACTAAGTTTTGTTTATGAAAAAATATTACTATCTAGAATTTTATATATTAATATATTTAAAGAATATTAATATCTACATTAGAAAGTATTGCTCTGCATTATAATTTGACATGTTTTGTTGTAGTATACACTAGTAATATATCCGTGCTTCCGCACGGGTAATTTTATTTAATATTGTATAAAATTTAATTAGATACGTATAAATTAAAAATGAATGGTTTAATTATAAATGAAAAATGATCATATAAATTCAATTATATTAAATAATCATATAAAAAAGTACTATAAGATGGAGACAATAAAAATGAAATATTAACATTTAAAAATAAAAATCATCTCTCGATTAATAGTAATTGTTGTTTAAAATAAAATAGCTACTATGCTGATAATGACCCGTGAAATAAAAAATTATTTGATGCGATAAAAAATATATTTAAAAACAAATATAAAATAAACAATAATCATGGAAATTTAATTGTATTAAATAATAATAAAAAATCTTGAGATGGGGAAAAAAATAAAAATAAAGATATTATCTCTCAAATAAAGACAATGATTGATAATATACATTATGTTGATAGTGACCCGTGAGATAATAAATAAATAGAGAAAAAAATTAAAATGAAAGTAAGAAAGTGTGAAAAAAAAGTGAGAGAAATTTGAAATTTTAATTACGATAGAGAAAATGTGTAATGATCGATTAAAAAAATTAAATATTAAGTTGATAGTGACCCGTGAAATAATTAAATATTTTTGGGGATAATAATTAAATGATCGATTATTAATATTTTTTGTGATAATAGATAAATGTAGAAAAATTAAAATGAAAGTAAGAAAATATGGAAAAATGAAATGTTAAAGAAATTTGAAATTTTTAGTAAGATTAAAATTTAAAAATAGATTATTAATACTTTTTGTGATAATAAATAAATTAAGAAAAATTAAAATGAAAGTAAGAAAGTGTGGGAAAATAAAATGTAAAAGAAATTTGAAATTTTAAGTAAGAGAGAGAAGATGTGTGTTTGAGAGAAAAAGTTGAATCATAAACATGCAATTGACACTTGGCAAAAAAGTTGATTTTCATTGGACAATAGAAGAGTGGTTGGGTGATTTTGTTAGTTACTATTTTGTCCAATTAGTAGTGTAATGTTTTTTAGTGGGAAGGTTAATTTTGACAGTTTAGTCAATTTCTTAGTAATAGATAGAAAGTAGATAGCCTAAAGAAAATATAAAAAATAGTCACCTAGTGGATCACATTGTGATAATATGATTTGAAGTTGCCATGAATTTTGGAAAACGATATTGTGATAATTAAATTTAAATGAGAATTAAACATAACCATTAGTGAAGAATGTCATGTACAGTCTAGGTATTTACAACTTTAGTGTAAGAACAATGATTAAGCGATCTAAGCTAGTAGAAGAAGACAAAGACTCTGCATCTCCATCGGTTCAGAAGATGTCGAAAGCTAATAATTGCGGTATTCCAATCAGTGATAGTGATGACTTGAACGGTGGATCTGTCTCTAGATCCATTGTAGGATTGCATAGGTGGTGGTGGAGGTGGTGAGATTCATTCCAATTCCAATCTCGATTCTAATTCTAGTTCTAATACGAATTCGGCATCGATGAAGTTGAATGCTATTAGTGGAGAAGCACGTCCATTGTTGCGATCATCGAGAGGTCGAGTTCAAAAGCTTCCATCAAAGTTCAATGATTCAGTACTTTTTGATTCACAGAAGATTCAAAAGATCTGGATTAGGGGTTGAAGTTGGTAATAATACGCGAGACACTGAAATGAGATTTGGAAAAAACTAAAAAACTCAAAATCGATTTAAATATTCATCATTCTTCGTATTCGCACATTCGCATTTTTCCAATTGTTGGATCTAGATCAAACGGTATAATTTTTAAAAATATTAAAAGTGATCAAAATTGCAAATCTCGTAGTTGTGAAGATAATTATGGTAAATATGGTGTCGTATCACAACATATATATATATATATATATATATATATATATATATATATATATATATATATATATCTATATATATGTATATATATATATATATCTATCTATATATATATATATATATATATATATATATATATATATATATATATATATATATATATATATATATATATATATATATATATATATATATATATATATATATATATATATATATATATATATATATATATATATATATATAACTATGAGATGGTTGAGACTGCTAGTTGTTAACTAATTGAAGTGTTTGGAAAAATTAACGATTCAACTAACTTATAAATATAAAATAACATAAATGATATTTAATCCATAATTTTTCAATTTTAAATTAAAATAAACAATAAAGAATAAAAGTGGATTTTTGTTAAAATAATAAGGATAAAAGTGAAAGTAAAATGATAAGCTATAAACTATAAACTAAAACCCTATTTAAAATAGCTTCTGAAAAATAAACTATACGTTAGTAAAATAAACTATAAATTCATGATAAAAAGAAAGTTAGCAAGAAAATCTAAATTATATTACGAGTTTGTAAATTATAAGTTATAAACTAAAAACTAAAAAATGTGTTTTACCAAACAGAATGAACAAATGGTGTGTTACTAGGCAATTATTTTTTAATTAACTCCAAAAATATTGGCATAGTGAAAAAATAAATAATTTTATTTTAAGAAAAACAAACTAAAATAAAATATATAATACTTTAAACAGATTTTATATGAATTTTAGAAGTTATAATAAAATTAATAGAACAAAATAAATCAGAAAAAATGTCAACGATGCAGGTGTTAATTAACATAAAGGATCCACATATAGCAAAAAAAAAAACATAAATGACAAACTTGTTACAGTTAAATAATTAAAGGACACTAGAGGTATTTTGTCTGTTAATATATTTAAATAAGAACTTATCAATAAAATAATATTTTATTAAATAAATATAACTTTTAGTTCATGGAATAATATTTAATTTAATTAAATATATTATATTCAAATAAAAAATTAAAAATAATAAAATTATTATGAATTAAGTGTGTTAATGACTATTTTTTAATTGTTTTCAATAAAGTTTGATTTTTTGAAGTTATAAATTCAAACATGAACTATCACATCTATTCATTTTATATAAATATTTATTTTAATATATCATCCATTGGTTTAATAGAAAAAATATAATATTAAAAATAAAAAAATTTATTCATTTTTATTTAAATAAACCCATATGATATATTTAAAATATTTTTTTATCATGTATAGTCTTACATATTTAGCTTAAAAAAACTATATATTTTTTAAATGATCTAAAGTAGATTTAAATTAGAGCTGTAGAAAAATCTTAACTACTGCACAATGTCAATTTATTAATTATAATTTCAAAAATAAAATTACCAAACAAATTTTATTCTTAAAAAGAATTTTGATAAATTAATTTATAATAGTATTTTCCAAACACAATCAAACAAGCCCTAAATTCCCAACACCAAGATTTTATTTTGAGTAGAAAATTTGGTATGTAAAGCAACGGAATAAGCGCACTTGGTGACGCGAACACAAATCACCGATATCACTATGTTGCTGAATGAATTTGGGGTTGAATTATTTCCATATTGAATTCCTCCCAAACTTGATTTGGTGTTGGTAATTATTGTAGTAGTTTTTTTTTTGGGTTGATATTTACTGTGTTGACAAGACAAGCAGTGGTTGATTAACAAAATCTTTTTCATCTTTGTAGAGTTCTTGCTAAGAGAAGAAACTTGATAGTCTAACAACAGATGGCTTGACACTAGAGAGACATGCAGTTAGCATGCTATGATATTGCTAAATTCGAGTCTTTCTAAGATGCGAGAGTTCACGTATAAATATTTTATTTTTGAAGTAAAGCATTCTTGCTGTTCTTTCTCTTTAACTAACTCTTTACCTTCTTTGTTGTTGGATGAGTAATATTGCTGGAGTTGGTGTACAAGATAACATGATATATATATCAATTCTAATTTAAAGTATGTCTTGTATATGAAAAAAAATATTACTATGTAAAATGTTATATATTAATATATTTAAAGAATATTAATATCTACATTTCAAAGTATTGCTTTACGTTATGATTTGTCATGTATTATAGTCACCTAGAGGATCACATTGTGATAATATTCAATGTATAAATTTATTTATCCTAAAAACAATATATAAAATAGTCACCTAAAGGATCACATTGTGATAATATGATAAAAAAATAAATAATTAAAATATAAATGACAGCAAAAAGTAAATAATTAAAATAAATCTCACCTCATTTAACCAAGAAAATTACGGTTGATGAAAAGGAAGAAAATATCTCTGAGAAGAGAAGAGACCAATCAAATTGTTTAGTACAGATTTCCATAGAAAGAATAAACTTCAACTTCAATTCAACTGTTAGAATGAATATCACATAAGAATAAAATTAAGTGAAATTTAGTAGATGGAGAATCAAATATAAACAAGTATTGCAAAATCATACTAATACTTAAATCAAATTCATGGTGGCGTCTTAGAATTTAAAGTTAAGTTTTGTCTACCTAGAGTTTGGAATTATATATTGTGTTTTTATTCGTATCAATGGGTTAGGGTATCTCTATAGCCTATTAACAAAAATTTTAATGCCTCTCAATATTCAAAATAGTCTAAAATGGTTAAGTGATGGAACAGTGAAAAATTAATAAGTGATGTGAGTGTAACAGCAAAATGGGACGAAAAAAAAATCAAATAGAAAAAAGGAAACAACAATGAGAGATCAAATTTTTTAATGGGAAATAAAATACTTACACAAGGAATGCTTTGTAGCTAAATCAGATTCATTGTAGTTACAATTCTCAATTAGAATAAAGTTTTTGATAGATGGAGAATATAGGAAATTTTGAGAAAGGGAAGGTTAGTTATATTATTATTGAGTGTTTATAATTTTTGAATTGATACAAACTCAATTACATCATCTCTATTTATACTTGTGAAATTCTTAAATCAATGAGTAAGATTTTGCCACCACAAATTTAATCTAATGGCTATAAATCACTCTCTAGAAGAATCCTAACTTATCCTTATCTTCTTGAGAGCGCTCTAGAATAAGCTTCTAGAATTTGGACCTACTACAACACAAATTTGGACTTAGAATTCCTAAGGCCCAAAAACTAACAAACTCAAAATAAATTTCAATATTCACCCCTCTCCACATTCGTGCATTCAGCATTTTTCAAATTGTTTGATCAAGATCAAATAGTCTATATTTCAATATAGTTTTTAATTTATATTATATAAAAAATGATCAAAACTGTAATGCCTTGTAACTGTGAAGAGTATTAAGGTAAATATGGTGTCGTAGGACAACATATAAATATGAGATGCAACCTACCAGGGGGATTGAATTAGGTTTTATGAAATTTTCCTATTATTTTGTTAATGTTATTTTCTTTTTATTTTTTTTAGAATTATTATGATGAACTTAGAGCGAAAATTGATGAAAAATATATAACAAAAATAGAAATGAGACAAAGATTTATATTAGTTTCCATTTCCAATTTAAGGAGACATCTAGTTCACACCTTAAAGGATTTTCTATTATTTTATATCTTTGTACAAGCTTCACACCAAGACCTCTCTTACAATCTTCTAACATAAATACCAAATCTATAATGGAATTTGAATATCCCCAAATCAAAGGAACATTTCAAAATCATCAATCCTAGTCCTTTTTAAAAAGCATCACATAAAACCTCATATTTATGATTAGGATCATGAATCACCAGAACGAAAGCGGATGTCAACTTTTATTTTAACTTCGATCCAACTTTGAATCCCAACAAAAAGAGTTTCTTTACAAGTGAGAGTAAGTTTGGTCAATGGTGTCGCTATCTAAGATAATCCCAAAATGAACCTCTAATAATGTCTAGCTAACTAAAGCTCCTAATTGTTGACACATTCTTAGGTATTTCCCAATTTATCATAGCTTCTACCTTTGAAGGCTTTGCCTCCATACCTCCTTAAGAAATAACATGACCAAGAAACTTGAGTTCTAACATCCAAAATTTTCATTTACTAAATTTTTCAAATAGCTTCTTCTCTTGCGAAATAAAAAGCATGATCCTCGTATGCTCCTTGTGCTCTTACAAAGTACAAGAGTTAATTAAGATATTTTATACAAAGATTACAACTAATTGGTCCATGAATGGTTGGAACACTCAGTTCATGTGATTCATAAAAACAAGAAGAGTGTTGGTTACTCTAATAGGCATTCCATGAAATTCGTAATGACCATAGTGATTCCTAAATGGGGTCTTCGGTGTTTCGGAACTCTTCCCTCGAATATGATTGTACCTTGGATGTATCCTAATCTTCAAGAACACCAAGGTCCTTTCAATTGATTTAGGAGGACATTAATTCGAGGTAGAGGATATTTAATATTGATAGTGAATTTATTCAACTGACGGTATTCAACGCATATATGCATACCCCCATCTTTCTTTTTCACCGATAATACGAAAGCACCCTCTAGAGATGCACTTGGTTGAATTAAGTACTTTGCAAATAAATCTTCATATTGACTCTTTAGTTTTCTTAGCTCAATCAGAGACATATGGTAGTATGCAATGGAAATGAAGAATTTCCCGAAACTACATCTCTGAATAAATCCACATCTCTCATGAGATAAAGAAGTGGCATCCTTCGAAAAATAAATCAGGAAATTTGCACACTTCTGAAACTAGCATGGTATCTTTTATCTCATTTCAATCCAAGATGATAATCAAGAGAAAAGTTTTATCTTTTGAAACATACTATTGATCATATTTATTGTACCTTTCAAGGGTGTGAACATTACGTCATATATAATTGTTTTCATATAGAATTTCTTCTTTGCCAGATATGAAAATAAGCCAATGTATACAGTATTGCCAAATATCAATCTTATTGAAAGGCAAGCATATCAAATCAATTAAGAAAACATGACCATTCAAAGATATCAAGAATTTCAAACAAAATCACTAGGTTTCTATGTTGCTATATGTCGCGGTGGTGAATATCATTGGAACATTAGAGGCGTTACTTCTAATCCAGGTTGTTTCATACAATTCCTCGAAGTGAAAAAGTGCAGTGTTTCAAAATTAAATAGGACAAAAGGTTAGTTATGCAAGTAACACGTACTAGTTTTTAGAACACCCTTACCCTTGGCTTTCTTATAAACTCAACTAACTACTATTCCTACAGATTCTTGAACTTCTTGATTTGGAAAATCCCTTGCAATATGGCCCATTTCCTGGCAACGATATCACTTCCACGGTCCATTCTTAGCACTCTCTGGAGTGAAACTTATTCTAGATGCTACATTGTGAGGGATGGACTATTCTCGTAACCTGAGTTTATTTTCCTTTAGACGGTGATCCTTTAGGCTTCAACTGATGTCTAGCCCTACCATGATTCTTCTGACGCTGTCTTGCAGGATATCTCTCAGACCGAATCTTTTTCAAACTATTTTAAGCAGCATGTCATTATTGAAATTTTTTTGCACAAGTGTCGAATCGCTCTTAAGCAATGCAATGATCAATCCCCCATATGACACCAAACTTAAATTCATTGATCTTTCATCTCTCACAAGGAGCATATAAGGCTAGGCTGGAATAAGCCTCCATGTCTTCAAACTTCTTAGTGAATTCTGCCACAAACATATTTCTTTGGCACATTTGCTGGAATTCTAATGATTTTCGAGCCGTTATAGTATCTGGAAAATACTTCTCAAAAAACACCACCTTGAAGTGATCCATGTCCTTCGAAATACTCTAAGTGGTCATCAGAGTCGAAACACTAGTCCACCACCTTGCAGCAGGACCTCTTAGCATATGAGTGTAAAATGTTATTTTCTCCTCTTCACTTGATTAAGTCAAACGGGAGACTCGCTCCATGCGAGTGAGCCAATCAATATCCAAGATCTTATTAAGGCTTCCTTCAAAATTTGGTGGGTTCATGCAAGAAAACTATCAGAAACTTTGATTACCCATACTTTACAGGGTAAACTGAGGTTGTGCACCACCTTTCATTTTCTACATCATATCTGCATCTTAAAATCCTATTGCTACTATGAAGTTTGCAGTTGATGTTGTTATTACTTGTGTTTCACAGTTCTACATTCTAAGCATGAGGGCCTTTTCGCGTTCCGTGCCCTCGTGGTCGCTCAACCATAATCTTGCCAGTTACAGATATAGAAATTAAGTTGACCAAGCCAAACATTATATACTATAACACTAAGGATCATAACAATAAAACACACAATTGAGGCAAAAAAATAATTTTCTAATGATGTCTAATAGATAGGTTAAGAATCAACCTACTTTGATACCAACTGTAACACTCCGATTAATATTCATTAATATTATTCATAGCATTATAAATTGGTACTGACTACAATCATAAGCATCCTAATGACATCGAATACAAATATAGTATTATGTATTTAACATAGTCCATACAATAATTATTCTTATTATTATATTAAGAAATGGAAAATGATAATTAAAAAAAATAAATTGTTTGTGAGGGAAAGGAGAATTATTTATATAGGTACTTGAGGTTATCCGCAAACAAAATGAGTAAAAATGATGTTTCATTCAAGTAAAGAACATTTGTTGGTTTGAGTCAAGGGAAAAGGTAGAGTGAATAAACATTAGCATAAAAGAAGTGACCCATTTTTCTGGGATTCGAGTCAAGTTAAAATTGTGGTCCAAATCATGAAGTGTCATAATTCGAATCCATTAGAAACTGTGATTCGAGTCAAATTATACAAAGCCGACAAGAAAATAAGTGAAACTGAGTGGTTTTAGTCATCTATAAGTTACAATTCGAATAAAATGAGTAGTGGCTAAATGAAGCTTGTGTTATGTAAATCATGTGTAAATTGTGAATCAAGTCATAGTGTTGCATGATTTGACTCAAGTGTAAAGTATGATTTGAATCACAGACACAAGATTATCGTGTTTTTCCCTATTAGATTTCATTTGAGCCATATAATGTCTGTGATTATAGTCACACACATGAAATCTCAATTTTCCATGTTTTTAAAAATAGTTTGAGATTCCGCATTTTCTACATAACTTGAACAAACTTTAAATTTTATTCTTGTCCCTGTAACTCGAGAAATTGACTTAAATAATAATGTAAAACACGATAAGTAATTGAATTAACTCATTTAATTTCTCTATAATTTCCTTCTTCTTTGATTTTTCTTAAAATGCATGAAGGCCTCCATATTTTCATATAAGGATAGGACTCCAATTTTTAACTCTTAGACATTTGTTAGCAAAAAATGTTCTTATCTAATATCCAATATTTTTAAATTTTGAAAGAAATTTAAGAGTAACATATTCATCTTTTTCACCCTATGTATTCATCTCCACTTACATGACACTTGGAGAAACTCAATATATCATTTAAGAGTATCCCATATTAGCTTGGAGAAATCTAAAATTAACTTTCCACAACCCAAACTTAATACTATGAAATGTAAAGATCTCTTGTTGGGAGCCATCTTCCTCATTAGACGATTCGTCCTTAAACAGTAGGTACGCTATGCTGCCACATGTAACAAATGTGAAATCACAAAAAAGAGGGAGGTGAATTGGGTATTTTAAAAAAAATAGTTTAAAAACCTCAATGGAACAACTTTAGACTTTGGAAACATTTTAGAAAAGGTTTCAAAATAAGCAGCGAAACAAAAAATGCAAAAAATTTAAAATTTAAGGCAAAAGGAAAAATATCAAAACTTATAAAGGTTCGATAAAAAAAAGACCTAATCATTTCCCAAAGATTTTTTCTTGAGTATCTAATAAACCTAAGAGCTTTTAGTAGGTTGAACTTTTTTTTTAATAGGCAATATATCTATTAAAGAGAAAAAGCTTCTCAACTGCAAATTACAAACGGAAAGCCTTTGCCTTCCAAAACAAAGGGAATAATGAGTATTCCTGGTATGAAAATTACAACTAGAAAGATACGTACAACAAGATGATAGCCAGATCCAAGATCTAAACACGATGGCTGACATACAATAATTATAGGAAGGATTAAGATGTTTAAATATGAAATCATTTATAGATAACCAAATACTTCAAATAGTCACTAACCAAACTACTGTTGCGATATTTATTTTTATCCTTCCCTTAACTTTGTCTACATGAAGAAAAAAGAATTTGAAATCCTTTAATGTTAACTCCTCAAGATTCTCCAACCATATAAGTACGTCTGCCCCTAATTTCAAATGAAATTAGGAAAGTTTTATTTGATTTTAAAATGTTTAACAAGGATAGAATTTACCAATCACCAACTACACACATGCAGTAAAATTGAATACAATTCTTTCCTCCCCTTGATTCAAGTAGAAACAAGTCAATGTCAATGATCTTAACCGATCAAGACCCTAATCCTTCCTTTTTAATCCTCCGGTTATAGCAAATTTGATGAGTGGATCTTCAATCCCACAATTCCTTATGCTCGGCTGAATTGATTACCAAAGCGAAGCGATCGTCAAAAACCTTCGAATTAAACCTTTGATGTAGAAGGCAAAATCCTAAGGTTTTATACAAGAAACACCCTCAACAATCATCAATTGAACAAGACCAATGTCTACTGTCGAACCTTATCAATGCACGTTCCTTACTTCGATCAAAAAAGATGATTATGTATGATTTTCGATCAATAAGCGAAAGGTTGAAGATGAGAAGAAGCTTGAGTATATCTTTCACGTTTCTTGTTAATTTGCTTGAGAATGATCAATTTGATATATATACCACACCCCTTGCATTAGCCAATTAAACACAGCAAAAAAACCAGTAAAAGTAGCGATAGGTCGACCTGCTCCCCTGCATAGATCGACCTGTTGAAGTTCTGCACATGTTTTTGGACCAAGCATGACACTTGCGTCGACCTGATGGATCGGCATGCGCATACCCGAGGTTTCCTCAAAATGCCATGCGTCGACCTGAGCCATCAATGCGTCGACGCATTCTGTTCGTACACTGAATCCTTAAGTCACCGGATAGGATGCGTCGACCTGAAGGGTCGGCGTGCGCATACCCGAGATTCCCCCAAAATGTCATGCGTCGACCTTAGGAGGCAATGCGTCGACGCATTCTGCCTTGACAAGAAATCTTTCACAAATGATAGCAGTAGGTCAACCTATTGTGCTGGTGAGTCGACCTATTGAGGTCTTTTAGCCAAAAATGCTTTTCTTTGTTGCATCCATTTGATTTCTTTGATTCCACGTTAATTGTGTCAAGTTCACAATGTTTTGACATCATGAAAAACACACATTTGCCGTCACAGTATAGACTTACATCCCTATAGCTTAAATTAAGTGTTGCCAATATGTTTATTATTTAGTGGTTAGCCAAATTTGAAAAAATATTGTTAATTCGAATTTCATTTTTTCAAAATATTTTTTTTATAGCCATGGTGTGGAGGTGGTCTTTAAGAGAAAATATTACACATACCAATTGTAACTTTTATGAGTTTTGTAAAAAACCTTTGTTTTATATCTCTTTGGTTTCATTTGGTGTGTAATTTTTCTTTTCCGATTTGTTTTATCGGTCCTTTTTGTAACCGGGTTTGAGAATTCTATTCTCTTTTCAATGAAACTTGCTTAAAAAAAAAGATTTTTTATAATTATTATCACGCAACTGACTTTGACCTAGTGAGGCAATGTTAGAAATAAATTTGTATGTTTTGATTTTATAAAATGACTTAATGTTGTAAATGTGATATATTCGAAGATGCTTAAATCTAATAATAATAATGGACTTTAAACATTAATTTTGACTTATGTTGAATAAAGTGTAGGTCCAACATATACGTCGTTGATTGGTGGTAATAAACTTAGTTTTTAATGAATTGAAGGTCATGTCCCTTTTGTCGTCATACTGAAATATCCTTATTTAAGCATTGCTCTATTAAAAACTCTAAATGTTTTCTAAAATAATACAATGATATATATCAATTCTAATTTAAACTAAGTCTTGTTTATGAACAAATATTACTATCTAGAATTTTATATATTAATATATTTAAAGAATATTAATATCTACATTAGAAAGTATTGCTCTGCATTATAATTTGACGTGTTTTGTTGTAGTATATATAGCCTAAAGAAAATATAAAAAATAGTCACCTAGAGGATCACATTGTGATAATATGATTTGAAGTTGTCATGAATTTTGGAAAACAATATTGTGATAATTAAATTTGAATGAGAATTAAATGTAACCATTAGTGAAGAATGTCATGTACAGTCTAGGTATTTACAACTTTAGTGTAAGAACTATGATTAAGCGATCTAAGCTAGTAGAAGAAGACAAAGACTCTGCATCTCCATCGGTTCAGAAGATGTCAAAAGCTAATAATTGTGGTATTCCAATCGGTGATAGTGAGGACTTGAACAGTGGATCTGTCTCTAGATCCATTGTAGGATTGCATAGGTGGTGGTGGAGGTGGAGAGATTCATTCCAATTCCAATCTCGATTCCAATTCTAGTTTTAATACGAATTCGGCATCGATGAAGTTGAATTCTATTAGTGGAGAAGCACGTCCATTGTTGCGATCATCGAGAGGTCGAGTTCAAAAGCTTCCATCAAAGTTCAATGATTCGGTACTTTTTGATTCATGGAAGAGTCAAAAGATCTGGATTAGGGGTTGAAGTTGGTAATAGTACGCGAGACACTGAAATGAGATTTGGAAAAAAAGGGGAATGCAATGTACCTACCAATAACAATTTGGTGAAAAATGTGATGTACAACTGAGAGAAGAGACCAATCCAAATGACAGCCAAAAATCAATAAATTAAAATAAAACTCACCTTATTTAACCAAGGAAATTACGGTCGATTGTTAGAATGAATCTAACAAGAGAATAGAGCAAACAAATCGTTTAGTAAAGATTCTCATAGAAAGAATAAACTTCATCTTCAATTGTTATAATGAATCTAAATATATAGAACAAGATTTAGGAGATATTATATTATCAAATAAGAATAAAATTAAATGAAATTTAGTATATGGAGAATCAAATATAAACAAGTAGTGCAAAATTATACCAGTACTAAAATCATCCTCGTGGTGGCGCCGTAGAATTTAAAGCTATGTTTGGTCTACCTATCATTTGGAAATATACATAGGGTTTTTATTCATATCAACGTGTTATTGTTTCTCTCAGTCCCAATAATGAGAAACAAAAATCTAGTAAAACTCAAACACAAAGTTTAATTTCTGACACAAGGAATGGTTAGTAACTAAATCGGATTCATTGCAACCACAATTCTCTATCAGAAGGAAGTTTAAGAGGATAGAGAAAGTGTTTAAGTATTTTAGAGAGAATAGTTAATTTTTGGAAAAGGAAAGACTACTTATGTTATTGAGAGTGTTTATAATTTTTTACTTTATGCAAACTCAAGTACGTCACCTCTATTTATACATATGATATTCTTAAATCAACGACTATGATTTTTCCACCACAAATTTAATCTAATGGCTATAAACCACTATCTAGAATTTTCTATACCTTTCCAAAAAATCCTAACTTATCCTTATCTTCTAGAGAGCTTCATGGATCTCTCTAGAATAGGATTCTAGAAGTTGGACCTAGTACAACATAATTTTGGGCTTAAAATTTCTAAGGCCAAAAACTAAAAAACTCAAAATCGATTTAAATATTCATCATTCTTCGTATTCGCACATTCGCATTTTTCCAATTGATGGACCTAGATCAAACGATATAATTTTTAAAAATATTAAAAGTGATCAAAATTGCAAATCTCGTAGTTGTGAAGATAATTATGGTAAATATGGTGTCGTCTCACAACACATATATATAACTATGAGATGGTTTAGACTGCTAGTTGTTAACTAATTGAAGTGTTTGGAAAAATTAAGGATTCAACTAACTTATAAACGTAAAATAACATAAATGATATTTAATCCTTAATTTTTCAATTTTAAATTCAAATAAATAATAAAGAATAAAGTGGATTTTTGTTAAAATAATAAGGATAAAAGTGAAAGAAAAATGATAAGCTATAAACTATAAACTAAAACACTATTTAAAATAGCTTCTGTAAAATAAACTATAGGTTAGTAAAATAAACTATAAATTCATGATAAAAGAAAGTTACCAAGAAAATCTAAATTATATTACGAGTTTGTAAATTATAAGTTATAAACTAAAAACCAAAAAATGTGTTTTACAAAACAGAACATTCGTAGAACAAATGGTGTGTTACTAGGCAATTATTTTTTAATTAACTCCAAAAATAATGGCATAGTAAAAAAATAAATAATTTTATTTTAAGAAAAACAAGCTAAAATAAAATATATAATACTTTAAACAAATTTTATATGAATTTTAGAAGTTATAATAAAATTAATAGAACACAATAAAGCAAAAAAAAATGTCAACGATGCAGGTGTTAGTTAACATAAAGGATCTGAATATAAAAAAAAAACATAAATGACAAACTTGTTCCAGTTAAATAATTAAAGGAGGTATTTAGTCTGCTAATATTTTTAAATAAGTACTTTTCAATAATATAATATTTTATTAAATAAATATAACTTTTAGTTCATGGAATAATATTTAATTTAATTAAATATATTATATTCAAATAAAAAATTAAAAATAATAAAATTATTATGAATTAAGTATTGTTAATGACTATTTTTTAACTGTTTTCAATGAAATTTGATTTTTTGAAGTTATAAATTCAAACATGAACTATCACATCTATTCGTTTTATATAATTATTTATTTTAATATATCATCCATTGGTTTAATAGAAAAAATATAATATTAAAAATAAAAAAATTTATTCATTTTTATTTAAATAAACCCACATGATATATTTAAAATATTTTTTTATCATGTATAGTCTTACATATTTAGCTTAAAGAAACTATATATTTTTTAAATGATCTAAAGTAGATTTAAATTACAGTTGTAGAAAAATCTTAACTACTGCACAATGTCAATTTATTAATTATAATTTAAAAAATAAAATTACCAAACAAATTTTATTCTTAAAAAGAATTTTGATAACTTAATTTATAATAGTATTTTCCAAACACAATCAAACAAGCCCTATATCCCCAACACCAAGATTTTATTTTGAGTAGAAAATTTGGTATGTAAAGCAACGAAATAAGCGCACTTGGTGACGCGAACACAAATCACCCATATCACTATGTTGCTGAATGAATTCGGGGTTGAATTATTTCCATATTGAATTCCTCCCAAACTTGATTTGGTGTTGGTAATTATTGTAGTAGTTTTTTTTTTTGGGTTGATATTTACTGTGTTGACAAGACAAGCAGTGGTTGATTAACAAAATCTTTTTCATCTTTGTAGAGTTCTTGCTAAGAGAAGAAACTTGATAGTCTAACAACAGATGGCTTGACACTAGAGAGACATGCAGTTAGCATGCTATGATATTACTAAATTCGAGTCTTTCTAAGATGCGAGAGTTAACGTATAAATATTTTATTTTTGAAGTAAAGCATTCTTGCTGTTCTTTCTCTTTAACTAACTCTTTACCTTCTTTGTTGTTGGATGAGTAATATTGCTGGAGTTAGTGTACAAGATAACATGATATATATATATATATATATATATATATATATATATATATATATATATATATATATATATATATATATATATATATATATATATATATATATATATATATTTATCAATTCTAATTTAAAGTATGTCTTGTATATGAAAAAAATATTACTATGTAAAATGTTATATATTAATATATTTAAAGAATATTAATATCTACATTTCAAAGTATTGCTTTACATTATGATTTGTCATGTATTATAGTCACCTAGAGGATCACATTGTGATAATATTCAATGTATAAATTTATTTATCCTAAAAACAATATAAAAAATAGTCACCTAAAGGATCACATTGTGATAATATGGTTTGAAGTTGTCATAATTACAACAAAGGAATTACAAAATTGCAAACTACATCATAATTGGTAGAATGTGGTGTTTCCGTTGAATTGAATGTACTAAAATATTATTATGATCAAACACAACCACCTCTTGGAACAAAGCATAATTGGTGTCTGGATGGTGCTGATCAACAAACAAAATTTCCCCAACATGTTCTCATATGTTCCATAGAAGAAGAACAAACTCATGATTCCTGTTTAGTTTGTGGAGAATTTGATTCATCAAGTATTGGTTATGTTAGCCTTGCAGATGTAACTACTGTGAAGTAGGTGAATAAGAATGAGCATTTAGTCACATGTTGCCATTGCCTCAAGAAATTGCCAAAACCATTGAAGAAGTATTGGAACTATCAATCCAAATGACAGCAAAAAAATAAATAATTAAAATATAAATGACAGCAAAAAGTAAATAATTAAAATAAATCTCACCTCATTTAACCAAGAAAATTACGGTTGATGAAAAGGAAGAAAATATCTCTGAGAAGAGAAGAGACCAATCAAATTGTTTAGTACAGATTTCCATAGAAAGAATAAACTTCAACTTCAATTCAACTGTTAGAATGAATATCACATAAGAATAAAATTAAGTGAAATTTAGTAGATGGAGAATCAAATATAAACAAGTATTGCAAAATCATACTAATACTTAAATCAAATTCATGGTGGCGTCTTAGATTTTAAAGTTAAGTTTTGTCTACCATATCAATGGGTTAGGGTATCTCTATGGCCTATTAACAAAAATTTTAATGCCTCTCAATATTCAAAATAGTCTAAAATGGTTAAGTGATGGAACAATGAAAAATTAATAAGTGATGTGAGTGTAACAGCAAAATGGGACGACAACAAAATCAAATAGAAAAAAGGAAACAACAATTAGAGATCAAATTTTTTAATGGGAAATAAAATACTTACACAAGGAATGCTTTGTAGCTAAATCAGATTCATTGTAGTTACAATTCTCAATTAGAATAAAGTTTTTGATAGATGGAGAATATAGGAAATTTTGAGAAAGGGAAGGTTAGTTATATTATTATTGAGTGTTTATAATTTTTGAATTGATACAAACTCAATTACATCATCTCTATTTATACTTGTGAAATTCTTAAATCAATGAGTAAGATTTTCCACCACAAATTTAATCTAATGGCTATAAATCACTCTCTAGAAGAATCCTAACTTATCCTTATCTTCTTGAGAGCTCTCTAGAATAAGCTTCTAGAATTTGGACCTACTAAAACACAAATTTGGACTTAGAATTCCTAAGGCCCAAAAACTAACAAACTCAAAATAAATTTCAATATTCAACCCTCTCTACATTCGTGCATTCAGCATTTTTCAAATTGTTTGATCAAGATCAAACATTCTATATTTCAATATAGTTTTTAATTTATATTATATAAAAAATATTAAATTAAAAATTATCCGTTTGACATTAATTTAAAGATAAAAAAAATATTAAAAATGATCAAAACTGTAATGTCTTGTAGCTGTGAAGAGTATTTAGGTAAATATGGTGTTGTAGGACAACATATAAATATGAGATGCAACCTACCAGGGGGATTGAATTAGGTTTTATGAAATTTTCCTATTATTTTGTTAATGTTATTTTCTTTTTATTTTTTTTAGAATTATTATGATGAACTTAGAGCGAAAATTGATGAAAAATATATAGCAAAAATAGAAATGAGACAAAGATTTATATTAGTTTCCATTTCCAATTTAAGGAGACATCTAGTTCACACCTTAAAGGATTTTCTATTATTTTATATCTTTGTACAAGCTTCACACCAAGACCTCTCTTACAATCTTCTAACATAAATACCAAATCTATAATGGACTTTGAATCTCCCCAAATCAAAGGAACATTTCAAAATCATCAATCCTAGTCCTTTTTAAAAAGCATCACATAAAACCTCATATTTATGATTAGGATCATGAATCACCAGAACGAAAGCGGTTGTCAACTTTTATTTTAACTTCGATCCAACTTTGAATCCCAACAAAAAGAGTTTCTTTACAAGTGAGAGTAAGTTTGGTCAATGGTGTCGCTATCTAAGATAATCCAGAAATGAACCTCTAATAATGTCTAGCTAACTAAAGCTCCTAATTGTTGACACATTCTTAGGTATTTCCCAATTTATCATAGCTTCTACCTTTGAAGGCTTTGCCTCCATACCTCCTTAAGAAATAACATGACCAAGAAACTTGAGTTCTAACATCCAAAATTTTCATTTACTAAATTTTTCAAATAGCTTATTCTCTCGCGAAATAAACAGCATGATCCTCGTATGCTCCTTGTGCTCTTACAAAGTACAAGAGTTAATTAAGATATTTTATACAAAGATTACAACTAATTGGTCCATGAATGGTTGGAACACTCAGTTCATGTGATTCATAAAAACAAGAAGAGTGTTGGTTACTCTAATAGGCATTACATGAAATTCGTAATGACCATAGTGATTCCTAAATGGGGTCTTCGGTGTTTCGGAACTCTTCCCTCGAATATGATTGTACCTTGAATGTATCCTAATCTTCAAGAACACCAAGGTCCTTTCAATTGATTTAGGAGGACATTAATTCGAGGTAGAGGATATTTAATATTGATAGTGAATTTATTCAACTGACGGTATTCAACGCATATATGCATACCCCCATCTTTCTTTTTCACCGATAATACGAAAGCACCCTCTAGAGATGCACTTGGTTGAATTAAGTACTTTGCAAACAAATCTTCATATTGACTCTTTAGTTTTCTTAGCTCAATCGGAGACATATGGTAGTATGCAATGGAAATGAAGAATTTCCCGAAACTACATCTCTGAATAAATCCACATCTCTCATGAGATAAAGAAGTGGCATCCTTCGAAAAATAAATCAGGAAATTTGCACACTTCCGAAACTAGCATGGTATCTTTTATCTCATTTCAATCCAAGATGATAATCAAGAGAAAAGCTTTATCTTTTGAAACATACTATTGATCATATTTATTGTACCTTTCAAGGGTGTGAACATTACGTCATATATAATTGTTTTCATATAGAATTTCTTCTTTGCCAGATATGAAAATAAGCCAATGTATACAGTATTGCCAAATATCAATCTTATTGAAAGGCAAGCATATCAAATCAATTAAGAAAACATGACCATTCAAAGATATCAAGAATTTCAAACAAAATCACTAGGTTTCTATGTTGCTATATGTCGCGGTGGTGAATATCATTGGAACATTAGAGGCGTTGCTTCTAATCCAGGTTGTTTCATACAATTCGTCGAAGTGAAAAAGTGCAGTGTTTCAAAATTAAATAGGACAAAAGGTTAGTTATGCAAGTAACACGTACTAGTTTTTAGAACACCCTTACCCTTGGCTTTCTTATAAACTCAACTAACTACTATTCCTACAGATTCTTGAACTTCTTGATTTGGAAAATCCCTTGCAATATGGCCCATTTCCTGGCAACGATATCACTTCCACGATCCATTCTTAGCACTATCGGGAGTGAAACTTATTCTAGATGCTACATTGTGAGGGATGGACTATTCTCGTAACCTGAGTTCATTTTCCTTTAGACGGTGATCCTTTAGGCTTCAACTGATGTCTAGCCCTACCATGATTCTTCTGACACTGTCTTGCAGGATATCTCTCAGACCGAATCTTTTTCAAACTATTTTAAGCAGCATGTCATTATTGAAATTTTTTTGCACAAGTGTCGAATCGCTCTTAAGCAATGCAATGATCAATCCCCCATATGACACCAAACTTAAATTCATTGATCTTTCATCTCTCACAAGGAGCATATAAGGCTAGGCTGGAATAAGCCTCCATGTCTTCAAACTTCTTAGTGAGTTCTGCCACAAACATATTTCTTTGGCACATTTGCTGGAATTCTAATGATTTTCGAGCCGTTATAGTATCTGGAAAATACTTCTAAAAAAAAACCACCTTGAAGTGATCCATATCCTTCGAAATACTCTAAGTGGTCATCAGAGTCGAAACACTAGTCCACCACCTTGCAGCAGGACCTCTTAGCATATGAGTGTAAAATGTTATTTTCTCCTCTTCACTTGATTAAGTCAAACGGGAGACTCGCTCCATGCGAGTGAGCCAATCAATATCCAAGATCTTATTAAGGCTTCCTTCAAAATTTGGTGGGTTCTGTAACACCCCATATTTTCTAAATTTAATTTAATTGGAAATTAAATTACTATTTGGAATTATTCGGTATTTTGGTGGAATTATTTGGAAAGAATTATGAGATGGGCTATTGGGCCAAGTGTGGTGTTAGTAAAGAGGGGGGTGCTATGTTGGTAAATCCCTTTACTAATTAAAATGTTATTTTCATAAAACATTTTGGAATTTGGGAAAAGAAAGAAGAAAGAACGCGAAAGAACAGAGGTTCTGGGGAACACGAAGAACCGAAGGAGAGCTGAAGATGGAGAGACCAAAGATTGAGCACTCTTGGCTAAGGTAAGGGGGGACTCTCCGGTTACCATCTATTATTGTGTTATTGGATAATGATGTTGATTAGGGATGTTGTTGAGTCAATTGGGTCGTATGATAGATTTAGGGATTGGGATAGAATTGTATGATGTTTGATCCCTATGTTTGAATCCATGATATCTATGTTGTTATGATCTCAATTGATGTGTAATTGATGTATTACGAAGTGGTTTTTGTGTTGTTTGTGCATTCTAATTCTCCATGTTCGCACCGGTATGTGTTGGGGTGTTTGGGATATATGGAATGCTGTTTTTCTGCAGATTGGGGTTTTTTTAGAATCGCGGTTCGCGCCGCGTACAAAGAGGAGGCGCCGCGAACCTGAAGGTAGAGTTCAGTACGCGCCGCGAACAGGTGACCGCGCCGCGAAGGCGTTGTTCCGATTCGTCCCGCGCCGCGAATGTGTGATGGCGCCGCGTGCTGTGATGTTTTGTGATATTTTATGAAAGTTTAAAGAGGCATAACTTTCTAACCGTTGGTTCATTTGATGCGCCGTTTTGGGCTAACTGAACCTTATTAAACGATCTAAGTGATGATGATTTGATTGGTTTTAGAATGATGATAAAAATATGTTGCTATTCTTGATGATGATGATGATTGTAGCAAATATGTGCTTATTTATATATGATTATTGTTACATGTTTGTATTGGTGATGAGATTATGATATCCATTGGGTGATGTTGGTTTATAACATGTCGTAAATGAATACATGTTTTGTGATTATGTTGATGAGTTGTTATCAATTTATTACATGGTGTGTAATGATGATAGATGTAACAATGTATGACGATGGTAATGATTGATGATTGTGAATATTAATATGTTGTTAATATTAATATGTTGGTTATGGTGGCAATTAACATTACTATGATGTGTATGTTATTGTGATGATGTGGTGTATGTATGCGAATGATTGAATGATGCTTAAACATGTACATACTTGTTGTGACCTTATTGGTAAGAGGTGTTAAGCGATGTTAAGCATCGGAATGATGATGATGTATGAAGATGTAAGTATGTGTCATGTGTGCATTATTCATAAATCATTTGCATTGGAAGGCTAATTCCCATTGTGCGGAGATTAGCGGGAAGTCATCGTGTGCCCATGTGGGGTGTGAGCGATGAAGCAGTAGTCGTGTGCCCATGTGGGGTGTGAGCGAATAGAGGGCAGTATCGTGGAGAGAAGTCCTGTGAATATGATTCACGAATTTTGGTACCACATGCATAGTGTCAGTTCATACATATGCATACTTTTATAACATGATTGGATGTATTCCAGTGTTATAAATATTGATGATGTGTTGTTTGTGTGTTTTGTTGGATTAACGTCGAGTATGATTGTCTGCTTGAAAGATGTGTTCTGTTGATGTTTGTGTAAATGATAGATGTTCCTGATAATCTGAATATGATGAATTGGGTGAATAATATAACTATGATGTGTTGTTATTTAAGATGCAATAATATTTGTTAACTGTGATGAGACTCACCCTTACTTTGATGATTTCAGATTGGCGAGTAGCGGCTTTTGGCTCGGTGAGGATTAGCTCATGAGTCAGTTTGTTTAGTATAGCGTCGGTGTCGTGCTCTGATATTGTAACACTGGGGGAACGTTAGATTAGAGTTTTATGATGATACTCTATATATTGTTGTATTAGATTATGTGGGATATTGCATAGATGATGTTATGCTTATCCGTATGATGAATTCTCCGCTGTGTAAACATGAGATGTTTGTGTATTATGACAGATTGTTCCTTAGTGAAAGCATGACAATGAATTTGTGATAATTTGTTTTTAATTAATTGTGACACCCTTGTTTCATGTTTTACTCTGAATTATTTTATTAATTTCTGCGGGGTTTAGAAGGGTGTTACAATAGTGGTATCAGAGCAGGTCGGTCCGTCCGGCCAGTTGTCGAGTCAGTAGAGTTACACGACGGTTGTATACTGTCGGTGTATTATTCCTTGGTATGCGACATGTGAGTGAATCACTGTCGGTACTTGGTTGTTTGTTGCAGGTGTTGGATTGAAACAAGTGGGGGAGAAGCTTCGCTTCTCGGTTATGTTTCAGTTGAAGAAGATTGATTCAGTAGGCTGTTGTTGGAAACAGTGCGAGCGTTGTCGGAGTTTGTTGTTTCCCGAGTTGAAGGTGACTTGGAATTAAGACTTCACTGGGAATTGAGTTGTGATGTGTCAGCTCTGCTGGTGTACTGCGAAGTTGTCAGTTGAGTAGCCTTGCGTCTCGGAAGAGGTTCAGTTACGAGTTTGCAAGGAGGATTGTTGTCGTGATGTTGCAGAAAGCGGACTTCGGCGGGGGAATGCGTCGCTTAAGTTATAAGGATGTTTGGAAGTGAAGAGATACGATGAGGGGCTGTTTGGAATGTGATCGAGTTGAAGAGAGTGAGTTTTGGAGTGAGATTTTCGTATGCAAAACGCAGGGAAATTGCTGAATAGCTGCGGAACTTCGAAAATTCATAACTGGAGTTCTGGACATCCGATTTGAGTTCCGTTTGGAGCGTCGGAAAGCTAACGAGATGAACTTTGCTATAAAAATAGTTGCAGCAGCTGTAACATATTTAATTGTGACAGGATGACGTTGGAAAGAAGTGAAGTTGCGGTTACTCTGGTTCTTATAACTAGACTTGTTTATTGGTACTGCACGGGATGTTAGTGTCAGTGTTGAACGGATTGAAGGAATAATTAGGAGGTTTGTTGAGGAGTAATTTTAAGAATTGAATTTACCAATTGAGGAGTTTTAGATACATCGTATAGAGTGTCGCTGCATGATGTCGGTGTTGGATTTTTGGACAACGATTGGAAAATTCATATCTTGAGTTCCGAGTGTCGGATTGATGTGCCGTTTGAACCTACGAAGAGGAGGGATTGTGTTTTAATTTATGGGAGAGTTATAAATACCGTAGAGTGACCCTATGAGGAAAGGTTCTGAAGTCGGTTATGGAAGCGTGAAACTTGTTGAATAAGAATGCTTACTACCGTGATTGTTGGAAACAAAATTGAGTGTAACATGTTGTTGATGAGATGTTCGGTAATAAGGATGGTTTGAGTGCCGATGAATTTTAGTGAAGATTGAATTAGTAGCAAAGATGGAATAAACTTTAGAACTCTTGGGATCGTATTTGTGATGGCAAAATAACAATAAGTATAAAAGAAGAATTGTAGGGAATTTCTAACATTTGTTGACGTGAGGAAGACTTTGTTGAGATTCCGAGTGGGATGATAATTGGACGTGAAGGATGTAATAGATTTGGATTAAAACCACGAGTTATGGATGTTGTCTTGGTCTTGCAGGTTAATTGTATGGTTCAAAATTCAAAGTGTTTTGCGATTATAAGAGTTGAAGTACCTCTTTGATCAGAAAGGGCTTAATATGAGGAAGTAGAGATGATTAGAGTATATTTTTTTAGGATTAGGATTCTGGTTTGAATTACCATCCTAATGAGGAAAATATTGTGCTATTGTGTTGCGTAAGAAGTCTTTAAATGTGTCGGTGCTAATGATGAATGAGTTGGATTTAATTGGACAATTTTGAGACTTGAATTGGTATGTGAAGATGATCCTAATAGTGTTAGATTGAGTATGCTAGAAGATGACTAGTGGTATTCTTAACGAGATTAGAGAAGGTCAGAAAGATGATGTTGAGTTGATCGATAGGTTGATTTTGAATTACCAAGGTAAAGGCGGTGAATTCGGAATCGACGAGAATAGTATAATGAGGTTGAGTGATTGGATTTGCGTAACTGATGTTATGAGCTTCTGAAGGATATCCTAGAAGGACACCGTAGTGAATTATTGGGCTATGACGATGTTAATGAGTTTGGGTGCAAACTCGGAAAATGGACACTATTACGTAGTAACGACGGTTTATGCTTAAATATGATTTTCAACTAATATTGACAAATTTAGGACTTGATCACCCTAAATCTCTTGTTGGTAGTAGATGAAATCATATAGAAGAGATAAGCTTGTTTTGTTACCTTAATGGTTTAAGATGTGATGGATACTGAGCCGTGAGAATAATCACTCACTATGTTGTGTGAACTTATGAAGAAGTGAATACGAAAGAGTACAATAGGGTGGAGGATGACTTAAGACAGGTAATCAGAGTCGCGCAGCAAAAATTGTGATGAGGAGTAGTGTTATGAGTACTACTCGCGGGAAGTAAGGAATTAATATGTCGGAAGCCTACATAGAGAATATGTATTGAGCTATATGTTGGATTTAGAATTCAGTGGATGTAAGGATGTCGTGTCGGAGAATTATAACTCCTTTGAATAATTGCCGAGATGATGAATATGTTATTATGGTTGTGCGTAATTAACGAGTACGTATTCGGCGGAATTAAAACGAAGAGTTGATGCTATGTGACGTTGTGATATTTTTGTGTGGTTGTCAAGGGGTTATTGTAGATTCCAGATATAATGAGGAATTATACTCTATGAAGGGAGAAATTGATTTAATTCTTAGAAAAGAGCGAAACTCAAATCGAGTTGTTTTGTAAGAAATGGTGTATCGAGGATGACGAGCGTGATTATAATTACTTGTGTGTGCACTCATTCCGATGGTTGGAATGTTTAATAGATGAAGTAAATCAGGAATTTGGTTTTAAGTGCGAGTAAGTATTGATGAGTGGTGGATTAGTACCATGGATGGTAAAGAATGATCCTTGAAACGAAGGAGTAAAGAGAGTCGGAATCAGGTAAAACTCAGAAATCTATTTGGTATGGGTGATTGTGATGAGTAGTCAGAGTAGTGCGGAAAAAACGGAATGTAACGTGTTGGATAATTACTGGTGTGACTTAAGAGGAGTCAGATAATTGGAATTCAATGGTATAAGAATACGAGTATTGAGTTCCTGAAGGAAGTGGTTGATGAAAAATGTAAGTATTACATTATCACTTAGATGGAAAGGTGTGTCTAAGGTTGGTATGTTTGGTAGATGGAATGCATTACTGTAGTGTTGATCAGTGTGATCATACTATAAATTATGAAATTGTATTACTCGTTTGTTGAGCGTATTGTATAGGTTGTACCTATGTTCTGTTGTGCTAATCTTTTTGGAGATATAGCGGGTGGTATACTTTGGATAGTCAAAGGTGACATAAGAACTGGGATTTGAATGTGTGAAACATGCTTCCTGTTGGTTATGTCATAAGGATTTTGAGGATGGACTGATGGTACTGTTAATTGGGAGCTGGAGAGTCAGGTGAAGGACTCTTATACGAGCTGGTTACTTGAGGTATGTTTTCGAGGACGAAAACTCTTTTAGTGGGGGAGAGTTGTAACACCCCATATTTTCTAAATTTAATTTAATTGGAAATTAAATTACTATTTGGAATTATTCGGTATTTTGGTGGAATTATTTGGAAAGAATTATGAGATGGGCTATTGGGCCAAGTGTGGTGTTAGTAAAGAGGGGGGTGCTATGTTGGTAAATCCCTTTACTAATTAAAATGTTATTTTCATAAAACATTTTGGAATTTGGGAAAAGAAAGAAGAAAGAACGTGAAAGAACAGAGGTTCTGGGGAACACGAAGAACCGAAGGAGAGCTGAAGATGGAGAGACCAAAGATTGAGCACTCTTGGCTAAGGTAAGGGGGGACTCTCCGGTTACCATCTATTATTGTGTTATTGGATAATGATGTTGATTAGGGATGTTGTTGAGTCAATTGGGTCGTATGATAGATTTAGGGATTGGGATAGAATTGTATGATGTTTGATCCCTATGTTTGAATCCATGATATCTATGTTGTTATGATCTCAATTGATGTGTAATTGATGTATTACGAAGTGGTTTTTGTGTTGTTTGTGCATTCTAATTCTCCATGTTCGCACCGGTATGTGTTGGGGTGTTTGGGATATATGGAATGCTGTTTTTCTGAAGATTGGGGTTTTTTTAGAATCGCGGTTCGCGCCGCGTACAAAGAGGAGGCGCCGCGAACCTGAAGGTAGAGTTCAGTACGCGCCGCGAACAGGTGACCGCGCCGCGAAGGCGTTGTTCCGATTCGTCCCGCGCCGCGAATGTGTGATGGCGCCGCGTGCTGTGATGTTTTGTGATATTTTATGAAAGTTTAAAGAGGCATAACTTTCTAACCGTTGGTTCATTTGATGCGCCGTTTTGGGCTAACTGAACCTTATTAAACGATCTAAGTGATGATGATTTGATTGGTTTTAGAATGATGATAAAAATATGTTGCTATTCTTGATGATGATGATGATTGTAGCAAATATGTGCTTATTTATATATGATTATTGTTACATGTTTGTATTGGTGATGAGATTATGATATCCATTGGGTGATGTTGGTTTATAACATGTCGTAAATGAATACATGTTTTGTGATTATGTTGATGAGTTGTTATCAATTTATTACATGGTGTGTAATGATGATAGATGTAACAATGTATGACGATGGTAATGATTGATGATTGTGAATATTAATATGTTGTTAATATTAATATGTTGGTTATGGTGGCAATTAACATTACTATGATGTGTATGTTATTGTGATGATGTGGTGTATGTATGCGAATGATTGAATGATGCTTAAACATGTACATACTTGTTGTGACCTTATTGGTAAGAGGTGTTAAGCGATGTTAAGCATCGGAATGATGATGATGTATGAAGATGTAAGTATGTGTCATGTGTGCATTATTCATAAATCATTTGCATTGGAAGGCTAATTCCCATTGTGCGGAGATTAGCGGGAAGTCATCGTGTGCCCATGTGGGGTGTGAGCGATGAAGCAGTAGTCGTGTGCCCATGTGGGGTGTGAGCGAATAGAGGGCAGTATCGTGGAGAGAAGTCCTGTGAATATGATTCACGAATTTTGGTACCACATGCATAGTGTCAGTTCATACATATGCATACTTTTATAACATGATTGGATGTATTCCAGTGTTATAAATATTGATGATGTGTTGTTTGTGTGTTTTGTTGGATTAACGTCGAGTATGATTGTCTGCTTGAAAGATGTGTTCTGTTGATGTTTGTGTAAATGATAGATGTTCCTGATAATCTGAATATGATGAATTGGGTGAATAATATAACTATGATGTGTTGTTATTTAAGATGCAATAATATTTGTTAACTGTGATGAGACTCACCCTTACTTTGATGATTTCAGATTGGCGAGTAGCGGCTTTTGGCTCGGTGAGGATTAGCTCATGAGTCAGTTTGTTTAGTATAGCGTCGGTGTCGTGCTCTGATATTGTAACACTGGGGGAACGTTAGATTAGAGTTTTATGATGATACTCTATATATTGTTGTATTAGATTATGTGGGATATTGCATAGATGATGTTATGCTTATCCGTATGATGAATTCTCCGCTGTGTAAACATGAGATGTTTGTGTATTATGACAGATTGTTCCTTAGTGAAAGCATGACAATGAATTTGTGATAATTTGTTTTTAATTAATTGTGACACCCTTGTTTCATGTTTTACTCTGAATTATTTTATTAATTTCTGCGGGGTTTAGAAGGGTGTTACAGGTTCATGCAAGAAAACTATCAGAAACTTTGATTCCCCATACTTTACAGGGTAAACTGAGGTTTTGCGCCACCTTTCATTTTCTACATCATATCTGCATTTTAAAATCCTATTGCTACTATGAAGTTTGCAGTTGATGTTGTTATTACTTGTGTTTCACAGTTCTACATTCTAAGCATGAGGGCCTTTTCGCGTTCCGTGCCCTCGTGGTCGCTCAACCATAATCTTGCCAGTTACAGATATAGAAATTAAGTTGACCAAGCCAAACATTATATACTATAACACTAAGGATCATAACAATAAAACACACAATTGAGGAAAAAAAATAATTTTCTAATGATGTCTAATAGATAGGTTAAGAATCAACCTACTTTGATACCAACTGTAACACTCCGATTAATATTCATTAATATTATTCAAAGCATTATAAATTGGTACTGACTACAATCATAAGCATCCTAATGACATCGAATACAAATATAGTATTATGTCTTTAACATAGTCCATACAATAATTATTCTTATTATTATATTAAGAAATGGAAAATGATAATTAAAAAAAATAAATTGTTTGTGAGGGAAAGGAGAATTATTTATATAGGTACTTGAGGTTATCCGTAAACAAAATGAGTAAAAATGATGTTTCATTCAAGTAAAGAACATTTGTTGGTTTGAGTCAAGGGAAAAGGTAGAGTGGATAAACATTAGCATAAAATAAGTGACCCATTTTTCTGGGATTCGAGTCAAGTTAAAATTGTGGTTCAAATCATGAAGTGTCATAATTCGAATCCATTAGAAACTGTGATTCGAGTCAAATTATACAAAGCCGACAAGAAAATAAGTGAAACTGAGTGGTTTTAGTCATCTATAAGTTACAATTCGAATAAAATGAGTAGTGGCTAAATGAAGCTTGTGTTATATAAATCATGTGTAAATTGTGAATCAAGTCATAGTGTTGCATGATTTGACTCAAGTGTAAAGTATGATTTGAATCACAGACACAAGATTATCGTGTTTTTCCCTATTAGATTTCATTTGAGCCATATAATGTCTGTGATTATAGTCACACACATGAAATCTCAATTTTCCATGTTTTTAAAAATAGTTTGAGATTCCGCATTTTCTACATAACTTGAACAAACTTTAAATTTTATTCTTGTCCCTGTAACTCGAGAAATTGACTTAAATAATAATGTAAAACACGATAAGTAATTGAATTAACTCATTTAATTTCTCTATAATTTCCTTCTTCATTGATTTTACTTAAAATTCATGAAGGCCTCCATATTTTCATATAAGGATAGGACTCCAATTTTTAACTCTTAGACATTTGTTAGCAAAAAATGTTCTTATCTAATTTCCAATATTTTTAAATTTTGAAAGAAATTTAAGAGTAACATATTCATCTTTTTCACCCTGTGTATTCATCTCCACTTACATGACACTTGGAGAAACTCAATATATCATTTAAGAGTATCCCATATTAGCTTGGAGAAATCTAAAATTAACTTTCCACAACCCAAACTTAATACTATGAAATGTAAAGATCTCTTGTTGGGAGCCATCTTCCTCATTAGACGATTCGTCTTTAAACAGTAGGTACGCTATGCTACCACATGTAACAAATGTGAAATCACAAAAAAGAGGGAGGTGAATTGGGTATTTAAAAAAAAAATAGTTTAAAAACCTCAATGGAACAACTTTAGACTTTGGAAACATTTTAGAAAAGGTTTCAAAATAAGCAGCGAAACGAAAAATGCAAAAAATTTAAAATTTAAGGCAAAAGGAAAAATATCAAAACTTATAAAGGTTCGATAAAAAAAAGACCTAATCATTTCCCAAAGATTTTTTCTTGAGTATCTAATAAACCTAAGAGCTTTTAGTAGGTTGAACTTTTTTTTTTAATAGGCAAGATATCTATTAAAGAGAAAAAGCTTCTCAACTGCAAATTACAAACGGAAAGCCTTTACCTTCCAAAACAAAGGGAATAATGAGTATTCCTGGTATGAAAATTACAACTAGAAAGATACGTACAACAAGATGATAGCCAGATGCAAGATCTAAACACGATGGCTGACATACAATCATTATAGGAAGGATTAAGATGGTTAAATATGAAATCATTTATAGATAACCAAATACTCCAAATAGTCACTAACCAAACTACTGTTGCGATATTTATTTTTATCCTTCCCTTAACTTTGTCTACATGAAGAAAAAAGAATTTGAAATCCCTTTAATGTTAACTCCTCAAGATTCCCCAACCACATAAGTACTGTACTCCATAAATAGTCCGCAAAGGTACACGATCCAAAGATATGTTCTATTGTTTCTGTTTGAGAGAAACAAAAAATACAATTAAGATCATTACTCACCGGCATTATGTTTCGCTTGAGAAGATTATCTTTGGTTGCTATCTGATTATGTAGTACTCTCCAACCAAAGAATTTCAATTTAGGCGGAGTTTCTACCTTCCAAAAAGATTTCAAAGCTTTCGCTACTCCTTCCTGGCATATGGGATCAAAAATAACTACTTTAAGAAATAACTCATAACAAGAATGGACCTTGAATACTCCTTCCTCTTCCAACATCCATTCATGAACGTCTTCTTCCCCACTCTTCAGCATCACATCTTGAAGCAGCTCCATAATGTTAACCCTAGCCATATGATAGAATGGATCATTGGCATCCAAACATAACTCCAAGTTCCAAGTCCACTCTTGTCCTTCCTAGTATAACATCTCAGCCACTTCGAGTACCAGAAAGCAGTATCATGACCATTATTCGTCTTTGACAATACGACACTGTAAAACAATTGACACTATTATCATTAGAACAACCTGGTAGCAGTATGTCACGCCACCATATAGAGTCCTTGGCTGTTATCACCAAATTATTTCCTATTATGATTAGATCCCCATATCTCCTTCTAAGCAATCTACTCCAAATCGCTTCCTTCTCCTGAATAATCCTCCAAATCCCAAACATTTGAGAATGTGGATTTAATTATGTTTGTGCTTATTATGCTTGTTTATTTTTGTTAGTGACAAAAGGGGGAGTAGGAATAAGTATTTAAGCATCTAGATCTGATTGTTTAATGTCTAAAGATTTGTTTTTGTGCTTTAATAATAAATTTAATTAACCTTGCTAAGACTTAGAGGGGCTTACAAACCTGTCATACCCCAATTTTTGACCTAAGATACCACCTCATATCATCTGCATATGCATCATTTGCATCACTAACAAATTGCATAGCTTGTGTTTGCTACTTGTTCTCAGCAGGGTTTAATCAAGAAATCACTCATCAGTACAAGTAACAATCAATTAGGGTTTTGTTCTCCCTTCATCTCAAAATAACTATCTTCATCAACAATCAACTTTTTTCTCAAAGATTCATTTCAACAAGCTCAAAGGCTTTGAATCGACCAAATTAGGGTTTTGATTGAAAACAGCATACTCCTGACTTTTGCTTAGAATTGACCTAATGGCTTGGGACATGACTTCAAGACCCCAAGTGCATTATCTTGACCTAATTTATTGGTTCAAGACATCCCTCACACAGAGGTTGATCAAACAAATCCTCAGATTAGGGTTTTGAACTATCAGGGACTGAAAATCAGGGATCACATTTGGGAAACCCTAAAAGGCTCTAGGGCATTAATCAAAGGCTTCAATCATCTTCAAATAATCCCTATGACAATATACAATGGAAATTGTATCTCAATTCAAGACCCACAGACATCAATTTCATCTGGTCGACAATTAGGGTTTTTGACCTAATTCATCTGAACAACTGACTTTTTAATCAGGACATGGTGCCACAACTCAAACCATAGTTCAATATCCTCTAATGCCTTAATATTATCCATTCATACCATTCATTTGGTGAGGATAGCTTGGTTCATTTGAAATCTCCAGAAACGCGATTCGTCTGAAAAAGTCAACTGTACAAGATCATCATTGACTTTTTGGAATTTGGGTCAACCATGACTTTTGAAGTTTTAAATCATCAATATATGATATATGAAGTCATTTGATCAAAGAAAATCAAGAAAATTAATCAAGAATCAAAAAGTCAAAAGTTTGACTTTCCATACTTAGAAAAATTTCTAAGTATTTTCAATGGTTTTTTCCAAACTTTGGAAGGGAATATCTCAAAATTTCACCTACAAACTGAAAAAAAAATTCCACACGAAAGTTGTAGATTTTGATCCAATAAACAACTTTGTCACATATAATTTTTTTCCATAAGATCAACCATTTAAGAGATATGGAGCTTCAAAGTCACCATCTTTTGAAAATTTCACTTAAAATCTCATTTTTCTCAAAGTTCATGGATCTTTTTCACCCATTTCCTTAAAGGTCTTGAAGAAACTTTCAACTAGGGTTTTGAAGTACATAACAAGAGCTTTCCAAAATGTCCAAGAGCATGAAAAAATATGGAGTATAGCTATGGCTTTGAATTTCTCCATTAGTGACCATTTCACTTGAAATTTCAAGTCATTTTTGCCAAAGTTATGCACTATTTTACCTTATGATGCAAGCAATGACATATACATGCAATAATTGTGAGATAATTCTGGTTTGTAGACAGATGGGAAAGAGATAAGAAGCTTGGCAAGTTTTAACCATGGTTAGCCATTTTAACCATTTTGCATTTAATGTGAAAGATTCCATTTTATCTCTTAAGCCAAATCACCACTCTTTGATCAACTTGCAAAGGTCTGTATTCAGAAAGCTTGGCCTATAAATAGAGGTTATTTCCACTCTTCAAATCACACCAAAACCTCACAAATCATAGTTTTTCTCTCTTCTTTCTTAATTTGCAAGTTTCATGAGTTTCAAAAAGGAGAAAGTGCAATTTCCATCTCTTGCAAGTTCTGAGCAAAGTGTTGCTTCTAAAACTTCCTAAACATCATATGGAAGTTGTTTGATCCACTCATACACCCCAAAACACCCCAAAACTCAGAATCACTCTTCAACCTCCAAATATGCATAACACTAGCCTTATCATGCCAAAATCAATTCCAGGCCAATTCTGTCCAAGCTAATCATCCAAACACATTCCATATACCATATGTGAGCTATCCCAACCATCATCCATGACCTGTAACCTCTGAATCTTCAAATTCGATTCACTCTTGAAGCTGTTGCAGATCGGGTACCATGACTATGCTCAGATGAATTCAGTTTGTTCCAAGCATCCAAACACCTTCCATAATCATCATTGAAGCTATCCAGATCATTACAAAGCATCTGTAACACCTCCAGCTCAAAATTCAATTCTCAGTTTGGCCGTTTTTGAGGTAAGTGCACTGGAACTTCAAACTCTATCATACATGCATCATAAATGAAATATTGCTTTGCCATCTTGTTTCTGCATGTGTATGGATCATTAACCCTCAATCAATTGCTAATTATCTTGCACATATACGATTTCATGATCAATCTCAGAATTAGGGTTCTTCGTGTTCATCAGAGAATTAATGGCCTTAGAGTGAAAATAAATGAAATTAAAGATCACCATCATGTTCCTTATGATAAACCGAGTGAGATAGACTGTCTACTCGATCAAAATAATCCAGTTTCAAAAATCAAGTTAGGGTGTGTTCTTGGCGCCATTTTTTGTTCAGGAAATTCAAATGTTTCGTTTTAAAATATAATTAAATGGAGGCATACATATAACAAGCTGCGCGCGCAGCTCAGTTGGTCATTGTTTTGGTTGCCAAGCGTGGGTGCGTGGGTTCAAGCCCTTGTGTAGACAAAACCTAATTTTTTATCACTATTTTTCTTCATTTTCTTAACAACTTCACTTAATTAATTAACCATTAAAATCAATTCATTTTCACTTCATTTTTTACACACTTCTCTTTTAATATATATATTTTATGAATATAAAAAAAATCACAAAAAAATGTTTATTTAATGTGTTTTTTATTAGCTTTAAAATGACATGTTTTTAAGTGTTTTTAATACTTTAAATATTGTTTTTTATTTGATTTTTCAAACCTAATCACTTGTGAATATTTTTGTGATCAAACCCTAATCTTCTAGGTCTTAATTAAGCATAAAATTTGTTTTTATCTTAATTAAGTTGACTTTTGTCAAAAAAATTCAAACTGTTTTTCAACAAAACGATCAACTGTTTTCAATAAACTTTTTCAAACTATTTTCAAAACGACAAACTTCGCAAATCAATTAACCATGTTTTATAAAATAAAACATGGGCCTCCACATAGGTATAAGTCCCATTCCCTTACATGAAATTAGGTATTTCATTGTACATACACCTTTTTGTACATACCTCGATCAATTTGATTTTTAACCTCGAATACAAATCAAAAATGAAGGTTTTCTTTAAATCTTCCCAAAAATATACCATGGGCCTCCATGTAGGTATAAGTCCCAAGCCCATTTGTAAATATTTGTTTACATAGCCATGAAGAAACTCAATGGGCCTCTCCCCGAGTATAAGTCCCGAGCCCGGTGTACATAAACTGATCATCCTTGCAGGTATATTTCCTTCATAAACTCCATTGTACACTCACACTTTGTCATATATATGTATTTGTTCATACTTGTTCATGTTTGTTCATGTTTGTTCATACTTGTTCATGTGTTTGTTCATATTATATGCTTGTTCAACTTAGTACAACACTAGGTTCCCCATAGCCTCCTATTGGGCTTCGTGCAAAGAATCTCCCCTAGTTTAGGTTAGGACATAGAGTATGGTTTCCCGGTGAAATCGCTCTAAGAGCTCAAACCAACTATACCATGCCTCCTCTTGGGCTTTGTACAAACGACTGTCCCTCCCATAGCCTCCTCTTGGGCTTACAATGCAAGGAACCTCGATAGTCCCTCCCATAGCCTCCTCTTGGGCTTACAATGCAAGGACCCTCGGATAGCCTCCTCTTGGGCTTCGTACAAGGACCCACGGGCTTCTTATAAGCATCCCCAATATCCAAATCAAATACCCTAGGAGATTAGACATTTATCATCTCTATGATAGGAGTATCTCTTCTATATCATCACAAACAATCAATCAATCAAACTTAACTTTTTGCCACTAGGCTGGCTCATCAATCAAACTTTTTGCCACCAGGCTGGCTGATTAATCAAAGTTTTTGTCACAAGGCTGACTTCATTGAAACTTTTGCCACAAGGCTGGCTAATTAATCAAAACTTTTTGTCACAAGGCTGACTTCATTGAAAGTTTTTGCCACAAGGCTGGCTAAAAAAACATCTTTATCATTCTAAGCACCATAAGTGGCATGGCCCAGGGCTTATAATGAAAATATTTCAAACAAAAAACAAACAGATGTATGTGATGATATAGATTAGATACATCGAGCATTTAGATGACATTTGTCTCTTATCCTTTGCTTCCACTAGCATAAGTGGGAACTACGATTGCTCTGACTTTCTCAACATCCCTTTGAGAATACGTAGGCACAAGGTCTTATTCCTTGGCGAGCAAAACTTCTCTCTCAAACCACTCAAACCCTAGCACCCGTAGACCCCGAGCTACAGATGCTCTGATTCCCTCTAAGGGATATGTATGCAGAAGATTGCGATAATCTTTGCGAGCATAATCAAACAAACACCTTAGGTCCCACCTATTTCACAAAAGAACCCCAGTAGCATAGAATGAAATGGACATAACAAAGAAACCTATAGAGTACTATAGATACGTTGGGTGCTAATACATTCCCTTCGTATAACCAACCCTCTTACCCAAAGATCTTTCCCCCACTTTTAAGGTTATTGCAGCTTTTTTCCTTTTCCTACTTTGGAAATAATAAAAGGTTTGGTCGAAGAAACAAAAATCATTTTCTTGAGCCCGAGCCCAAAGAAGGCATCTGGTGTCTCATCCCCGATTGATTTTTTTTCACGCGACAGAAAAATGGCGACTTCACTAGGGACCATCTTTTTATTATTTTCAAAGAAAGGGTTAATTCTAATTATTTTGTTTTTCATTTCAATTTTTGTGGTTCTGTTACATGTGTGGTTCTTGTTACATCTGTGGTTCTGTTACAAGTGATACATTATGGACAAATCCTAACCCGGATTAAGTACACATAAGAATTAGGTGCAGGGTATAGTCATGTATGGCATACAAGGAGTTCAGTCCTTAAAAAGCTGGCATGAGAATCCTTCCGCTCAGTGGAAGTTCCTTGTTTGTAGTATATGTTTAGCAAGTTCAGTTGCGAAGACATTATTGCTTTCACTGAACTGTAGAAGCTGAGTTGGCTGTAGAACCCATAACCCATCCTGGCCTTATTAGGTTGTGGCGCAGAAACTATTCAGGTGAAGACTTGGATTAGTTGTCATGCGGAGAGCCACACTCAGACGAGTTTTTCTTGAGAATATTTCTAGCTCACAAGTTCAGTTGTGCAAGCCGGTAATATCCGAAAGAAAAATGTAGACTCTGACGTATCAGTAGAACATGTTGTGCAGGTGATTAACCCCTATTACTATCCCATGTTTGGTTCTCTGACCTCATGCTCATGACGCTGGACCTTTGAACCTATGTGTACCATGTTTGAATTACCATGTTTGCATTATCGTGTTTTCTTCACCATGTTTGAATATGTGGCATTCATGCATCCATGCATTCATACATTCAAAAAAAAAAAACCCATCTTTTTCCATAAAAAACATGATTTTTCCAAAAATTTAGAGAATTTTCTTTGCAAACATTATAGGATTAAGTTATGGAGTGGATAAAAAGGCATACCAAGAAGTACGGTTTCAAAGCACCTAATGTAGAAAGACTGAGAGAGTTGGCATATTTTGTACAAGATCCTTCCGATTTTAGGAAAAGCCACGGAAAGCTTTTGCCTATCTTGAACACTCATGTTGATGAAGGACTTCTCAAAACTCTGGTTCAGTTCTATGATCCCGTCTACCGGTGTTTCACCTTTTCAGACTACCAATTGGTACCAACCTTGGAAGAATATGCCAATCTTTTGGGTATTCCTGTGTCTGACAAAATACCTTTCAAAGGTTTGGAAGCCATTCCTAAATCACAAGTCATTGCAGCAAGTATCCACTTGAAGAAATCTGAAGTAGAGAATAATTGGACTACCAAAGGAAACCTCCCGGGTTTGACTTCGCAGTTTCTAATAAAGAAAGCCTTTGATTTCATCGAAACTGGTAGCATGATAGCTTTCGAAGTTATACTAGCCTTGCTCATCTATGGGTTGGTTCTGTTTCCCAACGTCAACAACTTTGTTGATATCAACGCCATAAAAATATTTCTGATTGGAAATCCTGTTCCGACTTTGCTTGGTGACATGTATTTCTCTATCCATCACAGAAATCGCCAAGGCGGTGGGATCATTGTATGTTGTGCACCTCTGTTGTTCAAATGGATTGTTTCGCACTTACCTAAGTCTCCTATTTTCACGGAAAACCAAGAAGGTTTGCGTTGGCCTCAAAGACTTATGTCTCTCACTAATAATGATATTCATTGGTATACCTTGGCTCGCTGTGGTACAGAAACCATTGAAAGTTGTGGAGAATTCGCCAACGTACCCCTCATTGGTACACAAGGAGGAATTAACTACAATCCGATCTTAGCCCGACGACAACTCGGGTATGCAAATTCAGTTAAACCTGTTGGTCTCGCAGTGGAAAGCTACTTCTACCAAGAAGGGGAGGATCCTCAAAGGTTGAAGACAAGAATGGTGAGAGCTTGGTATGACGTCCGAAGGAAAGGAAAAGGTGGGGTAAGGAATTACATTGCCACGGACGCCTACACCTGTTGGGTGAAGAAAAGAGCAATGGAGTTTCAAATGCCTTATGATTATGAAAAACCCATGTTCTTTGTGGTACCTCGACTACCCAACATTCCCATTGACACTATGGAAGAATACCAAGATACTTTGGCCAAGATAAGGTTAGAGAAAGACGCTTGGGAAGACAAGTTTCGTAAGACTGGTGTGGAAAACAGAAATTTGAAGAAACGAGTGAAAGATCACGAAGAAACCCTCTACTGTCAAGATGGATGGCTCACGAGTAAAGATGAGAAGATCCGCCGGAAAGACGCTGCAATCAGGAGGTTCATCAAAGAAAGCAAGAAAAAGTTTGAAGGCTCAATAAGCAACGCTCCAACTCCTGACGACTGGAAGAATGTTGTTGACAAGCTAAGGAGCAATCAGGAGGTACATCAAAGAAAGCAAGAAAAAGCTTGAAGGCTCAACAAGCAACGCTCCAACTCCTGACGACTGAAAGAATGTTGTTAACAAGCTAAGGACCGAAAAGGCCGAGTTGAAAGCTTACTATGGGAAAGAAATCATGAAGCTCAAGCTGCACAACGCATTTGGTTCTTCATCTGATGAGGATGCTTAGGATTGTATAGCTTTTATTTATCATTTGCTTCTGTAGGAGCTACGCTCCAATGTTGTAAAATTTCCCATTATTTCAATAAAATGATAGCTTGTGTTCAAATGTTTGCAAGAAATAATCTTTAAAATATTTGGAAAAATCATAAAAATTTTTTTTACATCATTCTGCATATCGAGTCTGTTGTCTAGAGTCTTATCTTTTGGATCTTTCTCCATTAGATCGTCAAGCTGTCGCGTCTCAAAGTTTCTCGACCGCGCTCGCAATCAGATCACATATACAATACTCGTTTAAGCAAAAGAAGAGTGATGGAAAGCTCCGACCAAGAGAATATTGAGCTCCGTGGTACAGTGACCACCCTTCAAGAAAAGTTGGAAAGTCTCACTACCCTGGTTGACTCCTTAATGGCCGCACAGAATCAGCAGCCTCCGCCCAACAGTCAAGTAATAGTGACATCTGAAGTCACTACTCCAGTCTCTACAGTTGCATTCAACATTCCATCTTTCTCCATGCCAGAAGGTTGGAACACGCCTTTCAGCTTCGGTGCAGGTTTTCGCCAGAATTTCTCTGGGATTCCAACATCTACAACTGAAGTGCCTGTTACACAAGGTTCACTGTTCACTCCAAATCAGGGGGCAGCCTTTTCTCAAATCACTATGGCGCTCTTTCAACCCACTATGACGGTTCCTACCCCTATGGTTCATACCGTTCCTTATGATGGCAATGAGATTTATCATGATCAGGGTGAAAGCACGAATCAGGGAAATCTCATGGAAGATCTCCAAGAGAAGTTCAACAAGATTCAGCTGGAAGTCAAGGCTATTCGTGGGAAAGACTTGTTCGGGAAAAATGCCTAGGAACTCTGCTTAGTTCCCAGTGTACAAATACCAGTTAAATTCAAGGTCCCAGACTTTGAAAAGTACAAAGGTAGTTCTTGTCCACAAAGTCATCTTGTGATGTATGCCAGGAAGATGTCTACTTATGCAGATAATCATTAGTTGCTCATCCATTACTTTCAAGACAGTTTGACTGGTGCCGCACCGAAGTGGTACACAGGATTGGATAGCACTAACATTCGGACTTTCAATGACCTAGGCGAGGCCTTTGTCCGACAATACAAATACAACTCGGATATGGCTCCAGACAGAGATCAGCTTCGATCCATGGCTCAGAAAGACCATGAAGCTTTCAAAGAGTATGCTCAACGATGGAGAGAAACTGCTGCTCAGATTAATCCTCCGTTAAAAGAGAAAGAGATGACAAAGATCTTCTTGAATACTCTTGGTCCATTTTACTATGAACGCATGATTGCTAGTGCTCCAAGTGATTTCACCGAGATGGTAAACATGGGGATGCGTCTAGAAGAAGGAGTCCGAATGGGACGTCTGACTAAGGAAAGCGGATCTTCAAGCGGAACCAAAAAGTTTGGAAGTGGTTTCCAAAAGAAGAAAGAACAAAGTGTTGACATGGTATCCCAAGGGAGGCCAAGAGGAAATGTCAATCGTCAATGACAGGTAGCTGCTATCACGCCAGCCGTTAATACATCACCAAATCCGGGATTTACCCCGCAGTTTCAACAACAACAACCTCGACAACAGGCTCCATAGTTCAACAACAATCAGAACCGTGTGCAAAGAGCTCCACAGTTCGATCCGATTCCAATGACCTACACAGAGTTGTATCCTGCTTTGGTTGAAAGAGGTCTTGTTCAAACTAAAGCACCACCACCGATACCTGAGAAACTACCATGGTGGTACAAAGCTGAGGTCTCATGCCCTTATCATCAAGGAGCACCTGGCCATGATCTTCAGCATTGCATAGCTTTGAAATATGAAGTTCAGAGGTTGGTTAGATCAAATCTTCTCTCCTTCAGAAATTTGAGTCCTAATGTGCAAGCAAATCCGCTGTCCAATCATGGAGGACATGCTGTAAACCTGGTACAAGAAGGCCCTGGCTAATACCGAATCTACGACATCGACTTGTCAAGAGCATATTTGGTACAAATGCACGCTACTCTCTGTCAAAGGCGGGATTTTCGCCAACATCACTATGGTTCCTGCAGAGTATGTAGCATAGATCCTCATGGATGTTCGATTGTGAGAAGAGATCTTCAAGTTTTGTTAGATAATGATACTATTCGGATCTACAGAAATAGGAATGAAGATGAAGTTAACATGATAGGATGTTATCCGCATGAGCTTTTATTCTCAGATATCAACTCGAAAATGCCTAAAGTTAACGTCATCGTTCCTCATTTCAACATGCCTGAGCGCATAGAAGTTACTTACAACAAACCAAGGGTTCCTATTGCTCCTTTGATCATTTGTCTACCTGGACCTGTTCCTTATGACTTTGACAAGGTAGTTCCCTACAACTACAACGCAACAATGATAAACAATGGACAAGAAGTTCCCTTACCTACTCTTTCATCTGTCGTGAATATCGCTGATGTGAGTCGAGTAACGAGAAGTGGACGTGTGTACACTCCACTACCTCCAAAGCAGTCCGTTGCTTCTGCAACCAAGCAAAGTCCTGTTGATACACCAGTGGGGAATCCCGAGGAAATTCCTATCAGTAATACAAGCACTGATGTTGGTCAATCCAGTGGAAACAATGTCAATCCTGACTTTGATGAAATTTTGAAACTTATCAAAAGAAGCGAATACAAAATTGTGGATCAGCTTATGCAGACTCCTTCAAAGATCTCAATACTTTCACTGCTTTTAAACTCTGAAGCCCATAGGGAGGCCCTGATGAGAGTTTTGGATCAAGCTTTTGTAGATCACGATGTGACTGTTGACCATTTTGATGGGATAATAGCCAACATAACAGCTTGCAACAATTTAAACTTCTGTGATGAAGAACTTCCCGAGGAAGGAAGAAATCACAATCTTGCTCTACACATTTTTATGAACTGTCAGTCAGACTCTTTGTCCAACGTGCTGGTAGACACTGGATCTTCCTTGAATGTGATGCCAAAGACGACTCTTGCTCGCTTGTCTTACCAAGGAATGCCTATGAAGTTCAGTGGTGTAGTAGTCAAAGCATTTGATGGATCGCGAAAATTTGTTATTGGCGAAGTCAACCTTCCCAAGACAATTGGTCCACATACGTTTCAAATCACCTTCCTGGTCATGGACATTCAAGCTGCTTATAGCTGTCTGTTAGGACGACCGTGGATCCATGATGCAGGGGCAGTAACTTCTACGCTCCATCAAAAGTTAAAATTTGTGACAAATGGAAAATTGGTAACAATAAGTGGGGAGCAAGCCTTGATGGTGAGCCATTTATCCAATTTCTCTTTGATTACTGCTGATAATGCGGAAGGAACGCAGTTCCAAGGTCTCTCTTTAGAGGACGAATCTTCCAAGAAGAAAGCATCAATCTCTTCATACAAAGAGGCAGTAAAGGTAGTAAAAGATGGTACTACCACTGGCTAGGGGCAAGTTGTGATCCCTACCAATAATGAAACCAGAGCAGGACTCGGATGTTCACCGATGTTCTCAAATTACACCAAGAAGGATGAAACCCTTCGTCCGATCAAAGAAACGTTCCATAGTGGAGGGTTCCTTAACCCAATTCCTCAAGAGGTTGATGTCCTTATTGAAGAATGCATCGAAGAAGGTCTCTCTGATCCTGAAGAAGAATGGAAATGTTATCTCAATGACTCGGGATACATATCTCAGGAAGAACAGTATGCACCGTTTTGTCCTCCTTCAGAGAAAACCAGAGGCAAGGTCAAAACAATTGATAAAGAAACTCCGCCTATTCCTGCAGAGGTTTGGGACACCTTGGGACAACCAAGTGGAAAGTTTGATATACTGCACCTGAAAGTTCAAAGATTTTGATTGAAGACATCCAACCAACTGGATGGGGAGATTCCTTTGAATATAACAGTCAACCAGAAGAGGCTTACCAATACTCTCAATTTTCACAGCAACCTGAAATTACTGAAGATTTCAGCTTCAATGCATCTACAAAGACTGATAACTCTAAAGACGGTTATTATCACATAAATGCCATTTTTGAAGAAGAAGGGGAAAATGGCCCCGTAGTTGACTTGGAAAGTGTCTCTGACAATGAGTCTCTTCATCCTGAAGATTGGGAATTACACCCTGAAGATCCTAAAGATTGTGACTCATCTTATGCTCTTCAAGAAGTGGAAGAAGACTGTCTCAACTCTACAAAGAACAAGGGTGACAAACCAGGACCTTCAAATCCTGCTCGACCAGCGGTCAACGTCATCACTGGAGATAATTCTAAGAAAAATTTTCCTGAATACATAATACACAGAGGAGTTCGTTGCTACTGGAAAGCTGTCGACGTTCCGAATGTTGTTCGCCGCTCAAAGTAATCACCTCGCTGTTATTTTTACCTCCTGCCTGGCCCAAAGCAGAGAGATGTTTTACAGGGCTTTGCTTTTAAATGTTTTTGTTCTGCCCAAATAACTTTGTGTATAGGGCTTTGTTTTAAAAGTTTCCATCTTTGTCCTGCCCAAGACAAATGAGTTTGTGTTTAGGGCCTTGTTTCAAAAATGAATCATAAATAAAGTGTCATTTTGAATTCCCTACACTATGTGTTTTATTTTTTTCTTTTTTCTGGAAATGGTAATCCTAAAAAACCAAAAAAAAAACTTTTCAAAAAAATCTGCATACACTCTTGCATTCATAGTTTTTTCTGAAATAAATATAAATCATATGTGCAGATTTATTATTGATAAACCCATTGAAAGCAATAACCCTATGCCCTCTCCCAACTTTGAGTTTGTGTTCGAAGCCGAAGAAGAGGAAGAAGAAGAGATCCCGGACGAGATCTCCCGATTACTTAAGCATGAGGAAAGAGTCATTCTGCCTCACAAAGAGCCTCTAGAAAAGATCAACTAGGGTTCTGAAGAAGACAAAAAAGAAGTGACCATTGGATCGCTGCTTGATACTGATATCAAGAGAAAGATGATAGATCTTCTCAAAGAATATGTTGACGTATTTGCTTGGTCCTACCAAGACATGCCTGGGTTGGATACCAATATTGTTCAGCATTACTTGCCATTGAAGCCAGAATGTCCGCCAGTTAAGCAGAAATTACGAAGGACTCACTCTGATATGGCTAACAAGATCAAAATGGAAGTTCAAAAGCAACTCGATGCAGGTTTTCTTGTTACCTCCGAGTATCCTCAATGGTTGGCCAACATAGTGCCAGTTCTGAAGAAAGATGGCAAAGTCAGAATGTGTGTTGACTACCGTGACTTGAACAAGGCCAGTCCAAAAGATGACTTTCCATTACCACATATTGACATGTTGGTCGATAACACTGCTAAGTTCAACGTCTTTTCTTTCATGGACGGGTTCTCTGGTTATAATCAGATCAAGATGGCTCCCGAAGACATGGAGAAGACATCTTTCATCACCCCATGGGGTACCTTTTGCTACAAAGTGATGCCGTTTGGATTAAAGAATGCAGGCGCAACTTACCAAAGGGCAATGACTACTCTCTTTCACGACATGATGCACAAAGAAATTGAAGTTTATGGGGACGACATGATAGCCAAGTCCAGCACAGAAGAAGAACACATTGAATACCTTCTAAAGTTGTTTCAACGACTAAGGAAATATCAGCTTCGCTTGAATCCTAACAAATGTACTTTTGGGGTTAGAGCTGGAAAACTCTTAGGTTTCATTGTCATCCAAAGAGGTATTGAAGTAGATCCCGACAAAGTCAGAGCTATTCAAGAGATGCCTGCACCAAAAACTGAAAAGCAAGTAAGAGGATTTCTCGGACGATTGAACTATATCTCCAGATTTATCTCTCAAATGACTGCTACTTGTGGGCCAATTTTCAAGCTTCTCCGCAAAGATCAAGGGGTTGTATGGACTGAAGATTGCCAGAAAGCGTTCGACAGTATCAAGGAATACCTGTTAGAACCACCAATATTGATTCCTCCAGTTGAAGGAAGACCACTAATCATGTACCTTACCGTGTTGGAAGAATTCATGGGTTGTGTGCTTGGACAACAAGATGAAACCGGTAAGAAGGAGCATGCCATCTATTACCTGAGTAAGAAATTCACAGACTGTGAGTCTCGTTACTCCATGCTCGAAAAAACATGTTGTGCTTTGTCTTGGGCTTCAAAACGTCTCCGCTAATACATGATCAACAATATTACTTGCTTAATCTCCAAAATGGATCCGATCAAGTACGTCTTTGAAAAGCCTGCCTTAACAGGAAGGATTGCCCGATGGCAAATGCTGTTATCTGAATATGACATCAAGTACCGTGCTCAAAAAGCGGTCAAAGGAAGCATTCTCGCCGATCACTTGGCGCATCAGCCAATTAATGAATATCAATCTCTCAAGTTTGACTTTCCTGACGAAGATGTCACGTACTTGAAGATGAAAGATTGTGACGAACCGTTACCTGAAGAAGGTCCTGATCCTGGATCAAGATGGGGCCTAATTTTTGATGGAGCAGTAAACGCTTTTGGCAATGGAATTGGGGCAGTCATCATCACTCCCAAGGGTACTCATATCCCGTTCTCCGCAAGATTACTATTTGATTGCACCAACAACGTCGCAGAATATGAAGCTTGTATCATGGGTCTCGAAGAAGCCATTGACTTAAGGATCAAAATCCTAGACATATATGGAGATTCAGCCCTCGTGATCAACCAAATCAAAGACAAGTGGGAAACTTACCACCCTGGCTTGATTCCATACAGAGATTATGCAAGACGTCTGTTGACTTTCTTCAACAAAGTTGAATTGCATCATATACCTCGAGATCAGAATCGAATGGCAGATGCCTTGGCTACTCTATCTTCCATGTTCAAAGTCATTCATTGGAACGATATGCCTAAAGTCAGAATTATGCGCCTTGAAAGGCCCGCCTATGTGTTTGCAACTTAAGCAGTCATCGATGGTAAACCATGGTTCCACGACATCAAACGTTTCCTTCAAACTCAAGATTACCTGCTTGGGGCATCAAACAAAGATAAGAAAAATCTAAGGAGACTTTCTGGCAGTTTCTTCTTGAACGGAGATGTGCTATACAAAAGAAACTTCGACATGGTTTTGCTCAGATGCATGGACAGACACGAAGCAGACATGTTAATGCATGAAGTGCATGAAGGGTCCTTTGGAACTCATTCAAATGGGCATGCAATGTCCAAGAAGATGTTAAGAGCTGGATACTATTGGTTGACAATGGAATCTGACTGTTATAAACACGTGAAGAGTTGTCACAAGTTCCAGATCTACGCAGATAAGATTCATGTGTCGCCGACTCTACTCAACGTTCTCTCATCTCCATGGCCTTTCTCCATGTGGGGTATCGACATGATCGGAATGATCGAACTGAAAGCTTCAAACGGTCATCGTTTCATCTTGGTGGCAATTGATTACATCACCAAATGGGTCGAAGCAGCATCTTACGCCAATGTTACAAGACAAGTGGTTGTAAGGTTCATCAAGAACAACCTCATTTGTCGATATGATGTTCCCAGCAAGATCATTACTGACAATGGTTCGAACTTGAACAACAAAATGATGAAAGAACTGTGTGAGGAATTCAAGATTAAGCATCATAACTCTTCTCCTTACAGACCAAAAATGAATGGCGTCGTTGAAGCCGCTAACAAGAATATTAAGCAGATCGTCCAGAAAATGGTCGTCACTTACAAAGACTGGCACGAAATGCTGCCATTTGCTTTACATGGGTACCGTACTTCAGTGCGTACTTCAACAGGGGCGACTCCTTTTTCTCTAGTATACGGCATGGAGGCTGTGCTCCCCGTAGAAGTTGAAATCCCATCAATGAGAGTCCTCATGGAGAGTAAGTTATCAGAGGCTGAATGGTGTCAAAGCAGATACGATCAGTTGAATTTAATCGAAGAAAAACGTATGACTGCTCTATGCCATGGACAGTTATACCAAGCAAGGATGAAACAAGCCTTCAACAAAAAGGTTCGACCTCGTGAATTTCGAGAAGGCGACCTCGTGCTTAAAAAGATCTTGTCTTTTCAACCAGATTCTAGGGGCAAATGGTCTCCTAATTACGAAGGCCCGTATTTTGTCAAAAGAACATTTTCTGGCGGCGCCATGACTCTTGCAACCATGGATGGTGATGAATTCCCGCATCCTGTGAATGTTGATGCAGTCAAGAAATACTTTGTCTAAAAAAGACAAAAGAACAGCTCAGTAAGTCGAAAACCCGCAAAGGGCGACTTAGGCAAAAATGAGCGTCTCGGTGGACTGAAAACCCGAAAGGGCGGTCCAGGCAAAAATTAGAGACAATAAACAAAAAAAAAATATCCTGGTAGATTGAAAACCTGAAAGGGCAATCTAGGCAAAAATTAAGGATTTATGACAAAGTAATTGCATCAGTCTGTACTTCGTCACCTGAAGAGTCTTTTCATCAAATGATCTTCAATCAAATCATCGCCAATCTGAAGCGACAAACACAGTTGGAATTCAAAGTTGTTAGGGAGAATAGTGGTTATTGGTTTCAATGTAGCCTTTTCCGCATATTTACCATTTCCAACTTTTGTAAATATTATATGGAATCACGCCTTTAGCTTATTACCATCCTATTAAATAAATTTGAGCCTTGTGCCCATTTGTTTGTAATTCCTAATTTCTTTTAGCTTGCAAAATGACACTTTAATTGTGTTATTCACTTTTGAAAGGAAAAAAGAAAAAAAAAGTTTTAAATGAATTTACTTTTCTTTTTCAAAATAAAAGCGAAACCTTCCTTTGAGTTGTGAACAACAGAAGGAACGTCAGCAGCTGTCTCCATAGGATGAACAAAGGATTCTCCCTGAAAACTGTTCTTTTCCTAAAAAAAAAATGAGATTATGAGACAACGGTATTCTTATCCCAAAAAAGAATTCCTGAACCAATTGCCCCTCGTGGTAGAAAAAGTTCTTTTATCCCCAGTGAAGAAGATCTATCATCTCCAATGAAGAAGTTCTTCCATCCCAGTAAGAAAGATGCTTGTCTTCCCTAGAGAAGTTGAAAGCATGCAGCACCATTCATCACCCGTGTTATCTGCACCGTGTTGAAGAACATTTGCCAAGTATCTGGTTGTATTGCGACGTCGGTCCTTCTCTAGTATACATTTCTTTGTCTGTCTGTTTCGTCAGCATGCATATGACATTCATGACATTCATCATGCATACATACTTGCATCATTTATGCATTCTTTCATTTTTCAATGTTTGCTTAGAAATCACTTGTTTAGGATATATCTATCCTAAAAAAAAAAAAAAAGAAGAAAAGAAAAAAAAAAGAAAAAGAAACAGGTATGGGCGTGTCATCTCTTCAAGTAGGTTGTCACCCCATAAGTAGAAAGAACATCTTCTTTCTCCAGTTCCCCACTGAGATCATTCCTCGTGGAAGAAGGTTGCTTTAGTTTTACCTCTCAAAACAAAGGAGAAAATACCCATTCGAGTTCATTCCTCATTGGGTACAAAGTCTTGTTTGACTGTTTCTTTCCAATTCATTCTTGGTTAGAACCTTGTCTTTACCAGAGATTCAAATTCCGATTCCCCAAACATAGTCGTGAAAAACAGACAATAAGCAATAGCCTCAATCATCTGAGCAGCTTATTTCTCTTTCGAAAGACTTTTCCTCTATGGGAAATCAATCATGAAGACCATGTGACGATTAGGGCCTTATTACTGTTCACAAGGCTGAATAATCAGTAATTTCCCTAGCAAAGTCTCCAGGATCATTTTATCACTCGGCTGATAATTGATCATGTCTTCAGAACCGCTATCACAAGGCTGGTAGTCGGTAACCTTTTGTTCTAGTTGTATTACTTTATCATGTCTATCACAACGCTGATAGTCGGTAATATTAACCGAACCTTTGAAATGTATTTACCTTGTCAAGTCTATCACAATGCTGATAGTCGGTAATACAGTTTCATACCTTTCACCTTCGCATTATTAAACAAGTTTATCCCCATGCTGATAGTCGATAATGTCGATAGGTAAGCTTTTCTTACAAAGCTATCATTCTCCGGTGAAGCATACACTTGCTTTCCCCAAAAAAAAGAAACGGATTCTCTTCCTAAAACGGATTGAGACATCCTTCCCGATCTCTTAACCCCAGTGGAGTCAGTTCTTGATATCCCCTCGGTAAAGACATCCTTGCATCATTCGCAATTTTGGTATCTTAGGTCCAAAATTCGCGTCTTCTGATATTTAAGTCTCTTCCACCCTATCAAAACGAAGATTTTCAATCTTCATATCTCAGGTTGAAGAAACTTAAATAGGGGCATCTGTCATACCCCAATTTTTTACCTAAGATACCACCTCATATCATCTGCATATGCATCATTTGCATCACTAACAAATTGCATAGCTTGTGTTTGCTACTTGTGCTCAGCAGGGTTTAATCAAGAAATCACTCATCAGTACAAGTAACAATCAATTAGGGTTTTGTTCTCCCTTCATCTCAAAAGAACTATCTTCATCAACAATCAACATTTTTCTCAAAGATTCATTTCAACAAGCTCAAAGGCTTTGAATCGACCAAATTAGGGTTTTGATTTAAAACAGCATACTCCTGACTTTTGCTTAGAAGTTGACCTAATGGCTTGGGACATGACTTCAAGACCCCAATTGCATTACCTTGACCTAATTTATTGGTTCAAGACATCCCTCACACAGAGGTTGATCAAACAAATCCTCAGATTAGGGTTTTGAACTATCAGGGACTGAAAATCAGGGATCACATTTGGGAAACCCTAAAAGGCTCTAGGGAATTAATCAAAGGCTTCAATCATCTTCAAATAATCCCTATGAAAATATACAATGGAAATTGTATCACAATTCAAGACCCATAGACATCAATTTCATCTGGTCGACAATTAGGGTTTTTGACCTAATTCATCTGAACAACTGACTTTTTAATCAGGACATGGTGCCACAACTCAAACCATGGTTCAATATCCTCTAATGCCTCAATATTATCCATTCATACCATTCATTTGGTGACGATAGCTTGGTTCATTTGAAATCTCCAGAATCGCGATTCGTTTGAAAAAGTCAACTGTACAAGATCATCATTGACTTTTTGGAATTTTGGTCAACCATGACTTTTGAAGTTTTAAATCATCAATATACTATATATGAAGTCATTTGATCAAAGAAAATCAAGAAAATTAATCAAGAATCAAAAAGTCAAAAGTTTGACTTTCCATACTTAGAAAAATTTCTAAGTATTTTCAATGGTTTTTTCCAAACTTTGGAAGGGAATATCTCAAAATTTCACCTACAAACTGAAAAAAACTTCCAGCACGAAAGTTGTAGATTTTGATCCAATAAACAACTTTGTCACATATAATTTTTTTCCATAAGATCAACCATTTAAGAGATATGGAGCTTCAAAGTCACCATCTTTTGAAAATTTCACTTAAAATCTCATTTTTCTCATAGTTCATGGATCTTTTTCACCCATTTCCTTAAAGGTCTTGAAGAAACTTTCAACTAGGGTTTTGAAGTACATAACAAGAGCTTTCCAAAATGTCCAAGAGCATGAAAAAATATGGAGTATAGCTATGGCTTTGAATTTCTCCATTATTGACCATTTCACTTGAAATTTCAAGTCATTTTTGCCAAAGTTATGCACTATTTTACCTTATGATGCAAGCAATGACATATACATGCAATAATTGTGAGATAATTCTGGTTTGTAGACAGATGGGAAAGAGATAAGAAGCTTGGCAAGTTTTAACCATGGTTAGCCATTTTAACCATTTTGCATTTAATGTGAAAGATTCCATTTTATCTCTTAAGCCAAATCACCACTCTTTGATCAACTTGCAAAGGTCTATGTTCAGAAAGCTTGGCCTAAAAATAGAGGTTATTTCCACTCTTCAAATCACACAAAAACCTCACAAATCATAGGTTTTCTCTCTTCTTTCTTAATTTGCAAGTTTCATGAGTTTCAAAGAGGAGAAAGTGCAATTTCCATCTCTTGCAAGTTCTGAGCAAAGTGTTGCTTCTAACACTTCCTAAACATCATATGGAAGTTGTTTGATCCACTCATATACCCCAAAATACCCCAAAACTCAGAATCACTCTTCAACCTCCAAATATGCATAACACTAGCCTTATCATGCCAAAATCAATTCCAGGCCAATTCTGTCCAAGCTAATCATCCAAACACATTCCATATACCATATGTGAGCTATCCCAACCATCATCCATGACCTGTAACCTCTGAATCTTCAAATTCGATTCACTCTTGAAGTTGTTGCAGATCGGGTACCATGACTATGCTCAGATGAATTCAGGTTGTTCCAAGCATCCAGACACCTTCCATAATCATCATTGAAGCTATCCAGATCATTACAAAGCATCTGTAACACCTCAAGCTCAAAATTCAATTCTCAGTTTGGCCGTTTTTGAGGTAAGTGCACTTGAACTTTAAACTCTATCATACATGCATCATAAATGAAATATTGCTTTGCCATCTTGTTTCTGCATGTGTATGGATCATTAACCCTCAATCAATTGCTTATTATCTTGCACATATACAATTTCATGATCAATCTCAGAATTAGGGTTCTTCGTGTTCATCAGAGAATTAATGGCCTTAGAGTGAAAATAAATGAAATTAAAGATCACCGTCATGTTCCTTATGAAAAACCGAGTGAGATAGACTGTCTACTCGATCAAAACAATCCAGTTTTAGAGATTTTCAAAAATCAAGTTAGGGTGTGTTCTTGGCGCCATTTTTTGTTCAGGAAATTCAAATGTTTCGTTTTAAAATATAATTAAATGGAGGCATACATATAACAAGCTGCGCGCGCAGCTCAGTTGGTCATTGTTTTGGTTGGCAAGCGTGGGTGCGTGGGTTCAATCCCTTGTGTAGACAACACCTAATTTTTTATCACTATTTTTCTTCATTTTCTTAACAACTTCACTTAATTAATTAACCATTCAAATCAATTCATTTTCACTTCATTTTTTACACACTTCTCTTTTAATATATATATTTTATGAATATAAAAAAATCACAAAAAAATGTTTATTTAATGTGTTTTTTATTAGGTTTAAAATGACATGTTTTTAAGTGTTTTTTATTTGATTTTTCAAACCTAATCACTTGTGAATATTTTTGTGATCAAACCCTAATCTTCTAGGTCTTAATTAAGCATAAAATTTGTTTTTATCTTAATTAAGTTGACTTTTGTCAAAAAAATTCAAACTATTTTTCAACAAAACGATCAATTGTTTTCAATAAACTTTTTCAAACTATTTTCAAAACGACAAACTTCGCAAATCAATTAACCATGTTTTATAAAATAAAACACGGGCCTCCATATAGGTATAAGTCCCATTCCCTTACATGAAATTAGGTATTTCATTGTACATAAACGATCAATTGTTTTCAATAAACTTTTTCAAACTATTTTCAAAACGACAAACTTCGCAAATCAATTAACCATGTTTTATAAAATAAAACACGGGCCTCCATATAGGTATAAGTCCCATTCCCTTACATGAAATTAGGTATTTCATTGTACATACACCTTTTTGTACATACCTCGATCAATTTGATTTTTAACCTCGAATACAAATCAAAAATGAAGGTTTTCTTTAAATCTTCCCAAAAATATACCATGGGCCTCCATGTAGGTATAAGTCCCAAGCCCCTTTGTAAATATTTGTTTACATAGCCATGAAGAAACTCAATGGGCCTCTCCCCAAGTATAAGTCCCGAGCCCGGTGTACATAAACTGATCATCCTTGCAGGTATATTTCCTTCATAACTCCATTGTACACTCACACTTTGTCATATATATGTATTTGTTCATACTTGTTCATGTTTGTTCATGTTTGTTCATACTTGTTCATGTGTTTGTTCATATTATATGCTTGTTCAACTTAGTACAACACTAGGTTCCCCATAGCCTCCTATTGGGCTTCGTGCAAAGAATCTCCCCTAGTTTAGGTTAGGACATAGAGTATGGTTTCCCGGTGAAATCGCTCTAAGAGCTCAAACCAACTATACCATGCCTCCTCTTGGGCTTTGTACAAACGACTATCCCTCCCATAGCCTCCTCTTGGGCTTACAATGCAAGGACCCTCGATAGTCCCTCCCATAGCCTCCTCTTGGGCTTACAATGCAAGGACCCTCGGATAGCCTCCTCTTGGGCTTCGTACAAGGACCCACGGGCTTCTTATAAGAATCCCCAATATCCAAATCAAATACCCTAGGAGATTAGACATTTATCATCTCTATGATAGGAGTATCTCTTCTATATCATCACAAACAATCAATCAATCAAACTTAAATTTTTGCCACAAGGCTGGCTCATCAATCAAAATTTTTGCCACCAGGCTGGCTGATTAATCAAAGTTTTTGTCACAAGGCTGACTTCATTGAAACTTTTGCCACAAGGCTGGCTGATTAATCAAAACTTTTTGTCACAAGGCTGACTTCATTGAAAGTTTTTGCCACAAGGCTGGCTAAAAAAACATCTTTATCATTCTAAGCACCATAAGTGGCATGGCCCAGGGCTTATAATGAAAAGATTTCAAACAAAAAACAAACAGATGTATGTGATGATATAGATTAGATACATCGAGCATTTAGATGACATTTGTCTCTTATCCTTTGCTTCCACTAGCATAAGTGGGAACTACGATTGCTCTGACTTTCTCAACATCCCTTTGAGAATACGTAGGCACAAGGTCTTATTCCTTGGCGAGCAAAACTTCTCTCTCAAACCACTCAAACCCCAGAACCCGTGGACCCCGAGCTACAGATGCTCTGATTCCCTCTAAGGGATATGTATGCAGAAGATTGCGATAATCTTTGCGAGCATAATCAAACAAACACCTTAGGTCCCACCTATTTCATAAAAGAACTCCAGTAGCATAGAATGAAATGGACATAACGAAGAAACCTATAGAGTACTATAGATACGTTGGGTGCTAATACCTTCCCTTTGTATAACCAACCCTCTTACCCAAAGATCTCTCCCCCACTTTTAAGGTTATTGCAGCTTTTTTCCTTTTCCTACTTTAGAAATAATAAAAAGTTTGGTCGAAAAAACAAAAATCATTTTCTTGAGCTCGAGCCCAAAGAAGGCATCTGGTGTCTCATCCCCGATTGATTTTTTTTCACGCGACAAAACCTCACACTTAGGACTATCAAACTCATGGGGGAGCTTACGAACCTTACACATGGGACTATCAAATATATGGGGGAGCTTACAAACCTCAGACTCTTAAACCAACTAGTAAATTTAAATCATAAACAATTGATCATGTTAACACTCAGCAGAAATCTGCAGAAGACATCGGGAATGCAATTGATAATTCCTCTTGTAGCAAAGAATATTCAAATTACCTGTCAACGGTATTAACCAAATCATGAAGCTTTTCAAAGTCTCCGATGATGCTTCTCTCAAAGACTCCTTGTGCATGAAGTCTTCCCCGACGTCTCTTTTGTGCTCCTCTATAAAAGAAGATGGAAACTTGAGAAAAACAAACAACATTGTGCCTTGACAAACACAAAGTTGTTACTCTGCAAAAATTATTGCACAAGCTTACACTTTGAACTTCTTATCAATTTTATATTATTGTAAGTTCTTAAGTCTTAGAGTCTTTTTATGATGTATTCTATTTACACCTCTAATTGTATATCCAGTGTAAGTATGAAATAATCTTTAATTTATAATATAGATTGTTAGAAGTCTCTCTCTTGTTTTCTTGAGCATTTGAAGTCTCTTGCTTGTGTACTTGATCATTAAGTCTCATACTTTTGTATTTGAGCATTTGGAAGTCTCTTGCTTGTGTATTAGAGCATTTGTAATCATATTTGGTTATAGTCTGTTTACGGTGATTTCCGGTAAACAACCGCTAGTCTTCCAAACTATAATAAATATGATTTGGTTACTCGCAGGATCGACTAGATTGATCCTAGGACATAGTCAAAAAGGTTGTTTTTATGATGATTCGAACTGTGTTTATGATTTGTCTTGAAAATATGAAATACTTAATCGAAACAATAAAGGTTAGCAATCACTTTGTTATACACATGAATATAACTTCAGCGAAAGGTAAGTTAAGATAAAATAAAAGACGAAACTGTAAAAGTGCAAGAATCTTAAAGTGCAGAAATGTTAAATACTTCAAAGATAAATAACATGAAAATAAAGAGTGCAGGAATGTAAATGGCAGAAAGTAAACAAAATGCAATAATATCGAAAGATACTTGAAATAAAGGAAAATACACATGTATTTAAAATGGTGTTGGTGTCATACGTACATTTCTCAGCGAACTCTTTCTCTTAACACTTGATACTTGAGCAATATGTGAGTGATTTGTACAAAATGAACACATGGAATCCTAATACTAAGACCCTTATTTATACTAGTTTCGACCTTAACGGTCCTACGCTAATCTAATGCCACGTTTCTCATGAGAATCCTCGGAACGCCATCTGTCTTTGGGTAGTTATATACACTACTTCGAATTTCAAATCCTCCCGCCTGAATCCTCTTTCGACGCGTGGCAATGTAACTAACATTGAAATACCACGAGAAACACGCTAAGCCTCAGTACTTAACATATTTCGTAAAATTGCCTAAGTCTCGAAGATACATTTACTCCTACTAGCTTCACCGCTTACTATCTTCGTTACAACTCAAAAAAAAACTTCATTCTCGAAGCATGGCCATCAGGAGCCATTTTTATCTTCAAAGATGGTCATCAGTAACCATCCTCCTTCGAGTCTTCAATCTTCGAAGGATCATATTTGTAAACGAAATCTTCAGCTAACTAATTGCCCCCAATAAATGCATGTTTCGAATAAAACAAGAGAAATAGGCGTTTCTTGTTATAACGAGATTTCGTTTTTACTCCTTTTTAAAGTTCCAAGATTGTTGACTGACGTCATATTCATTGATGACCCTGTTTCCAAAACGTCTTGTCATTTTCAAAGATGTCTTCTCATAACTTACATTCCCATGTTCTGACCTTACTTCTTGATCATTACTCCTATATACTAGTAGTAAAGCTAATTATTATTCGACCGCCGTTGGATTAAATCAACGCCTTCCGCGTGTCCCTTGGCTTTTACCCAAAATATTTGAAAGGGTTTCCGTTAAATCTTTTAAATACTTGACCTTGTATCCTCACATAAACTTTCACCCCTATTTCCTCATTCACTCTTCAGAAAAGAACGTCTTCGGTCATCTTCAAACCCATTTTCAAATCAAACTTATCCATGGCTTATCCTTCAAATGTTCTTCAACCTGTTCTAAAGCTTCAACATCCTACGCAGATAGGGGAGCAAGAACACATACCAAACCCAAATACTGCAGAGGCGCGCGCTATCTACGCTTCTCAGGTAATCATTCCTTTTGAATTTTCTGGAAAACCTCATGCTTTCATGGGCCCATTACCAGGAGAAACTAGTCCTTCTTTGAATAAATTCTTTCCTGCTTATTATAAAACTAGACCTCTAGTTAGTAAAATTAGGATAAATGAAGATGGTCATCCAATCTCAGCAGATCCTGATAATGCAGGAGAAAATTCGACTGTAGCCCCTTTGGCCTTTGGAGAAAATTAGGTTAAACTATATGACCAATTTTGTGAAAGTGTTTAGGTCAATCCCGTTAGCAAAAGATCCTGAACTGTATTATGCCTGGCTAACAAGAGTAGAAGGACAAAAGGCGTCTTTCTGGAAACAACTAGGGATATACGATTTAATCCAACTATCCAAAACAGGACTAGAATATAACCAAACCATGTTAGTAGCGGCAAATCACTTCTGGGATGCTTCCCACAATACTTTCCATCTCCCTTGTGGAATGGTTACCCCTACTCTCTTTGACATAGCTGCTATCACAGGGCTTCGACCAACCGGAGAAACTTTTGACCCTAATGACATGGATACTGATACCATTAAGTTTAATGAGGCAACCGTTACTTATACTGCCTTCATTCAGCAATATCATAACACAACGCAGGACGTAGTCTCTGATGAAGAGCATATTGCTTTCCTAGCATTTTGGCTTTCGAGGTGCGTTTTCTGTTCAAGGTCCATACAAGTTGCAAAGAGATATCTTTGTATGGCTAATCAGCTACACGCTGGAAGGAAACTAAACTTGAGCTAATTAGTCCTAGGATTTCTTTACGAGAACCTTGGCGAAGCTACGAACCTCATTAAGGGCTATAAAAATGGATCTTTGCTTTTCGCTGGTCCTTTCTGGTTATTGCAGTTGTGGCTTAATGCTACTTTCGAGGCTTATCACCCATTTCGAGGAGTCGTTAATGAAGAAGATGCCAATATCAAAAACCGACCTGTCGAAGGAACCAGGTTGGCTAAGCTGACTCCGAAAGAAGAAACTGGGAAGCTTCGCGAACACTTTTTAGCATACATCATGATGTTTTCCCAGTGTTATCAATTCAGTTCTTCTATGGCTCCATTCGCACAAAGAACAATTGGTCCTGAATGGTTCACTCGAAGGTTTCCATCCGTATCTCAAGATCAACAAGCTGAGTCCATGGAAATTTGGGAGGCTTTTCTTACCCCAAGGCTATTTTATCACCGTCTTCGACCGTCTAAGGGCCAATGTGTTCTCCTGTGCTACCAACCAAATCTGGTCTCGAGACAGTTTGGATTGGTTCAAGTAAAGCCCAAATGTCTGTATGGCAAAAGGAACCAAATGTGCTTCATACCTTGCACTTATCTGAAGAAGAGTGTGAATAAAAAATCACCAAATATGTTGGCGTTACCAATCTCTCTCCTGTTTCCTTCGAACCTGCTTTTTATTCTACTCCAGATTTTCACCAATGGTGGACGGGTTACTACACCACACAAATCTTTGATGCTGAGAGTCTTACTCAAGAACTAACTACAGCTTTTGCTGATGTGCAGGAGAACTTTCACAAAGGTACTTCGACCCATATTAAAGAAATCCAAGCCTTTCAAAAATTCTTTGAAACTATCTACAGGCCAGATGATCTTAGTCGGACCGTTCGTGAAGCTACAGTCACTTTGCGCAAAATGTTTTCCGCTAAACTGGATAAGTTGAAATTGCCCCCGTCTGTTCGACCAGAACTGCGTTATGAAGTGGCTTTCAAACTTAATCCTCCAAAATTCCCTCCATTTCCAAGCGCTGATTTTGGTGTGGCTCTGAGCCCTCCTTTTCCAGACTGGTTCGTGTGTGGGGATGTTTTAAAAATTCTTCAGGGAAGCACTAAAAAACGCGTTGAACGAGTGGTCCCGACTAAGCATACCCTGGATACTTTCAAAGGGCATCTTCATATAGATCTTGAACATGTTCGTGTCTTGACTCCAATACCTGAAGGTTTGGGTTCAGACAATCTTTCGACTAACTTTTCTTTTTTTCGCTGAAATACTGATTCCAGTTTCAACTACAACCGTTGCTCGAAAAAGAAAGATCAAAGAAGCTCCTGCACAGAAGGATTCTGGAGTGTCGAAGAGTGACAAGCCGAGTGAAAGTGATTCTATCACTGCTGACAAGAGACCTACGGTACATACGCCCTTTATATTCTAATCTTGTATAATCTGTGAGTAGTACTCACTTTGCTTAATCTACATTTTCCAGAGTTCGAAACCTCCGGCAGCTTCAAAGCGAAAAGCTTCCTCGACGGTTGTTTCGGATGATGAGGACAAATCTCCTCCCTGTACTAGGCAAGGACACAAGAAAAGACAGAAAGTTGTCACACCTCTAGGCAAAGAGAAGGGGTCTAGGTCTTCGAAAATTGCTTCGTCTGGTGATAAGGTGTCTTCTGAAGAATCACCTCTAAAAGCTGCCAGCAACATTCTTGTTGTGGAGAGTCACAACCCGAGTCCAAACAATAATCCAAACAAGGTACTGGGCTTTCAAACCATAATCATTTTCATTAACTTTGACTTGAATGATTAAATTAACATTTTACCTTGTCATTGCAGGATGATACTGGCATAGCCACTTCTGGTCTTAAGGCTTACGACCTTACCGTTGATGTTGACAAACTCCAAGGTAATCATATATGTTTCATTATGGTAAATAGACTTCTCAGAATCTTGCCAACATGAATAATTCTGGTTTGTTCAACACAGAGGCTTCTCGACACAAATCTCCTGCGCTCTCACCAGTCTTCGAAGATGCTCGGCCTCTTGCAACCATCGTTCCAACTACGCCAGTCGAGGAAAGCCATTCAACTGATGATTCTCCACCTACCCATCATGACGAAAATATGGGAAAAGATCGTCAATGCTCAGGTAGCGACAATGCAAATAAGCATCTAACTGGTAGCGAAGACACCGTGTCTGAACAAGATGCCATGGAGGAAACTTCTAAACTGGATACAACCAGTCCCCATGGAACTTCGACCTTTGAGACCGCATTCACTCCCGGAATGACTTCGACGCCTATTCCTTCGAAACCTACTTCCTCAGAATTGGAGCAGCTTAAGCAAAGTGATCCTCTTAGTTTCCTCAAAGCCATGATGAATGCGAATAACATTTCGCCTTCCGAACTCGAAGATTCTCCAATTGTTCATGCGGAGTCTGGTGACAAAGAGGATACCCCTGATCTCCTTCATCAAATAAAGGCAAAGTTCTTCGAAACCAATCTTGTCGAAGTTCTTAGTAAGGATCCCATCAAGAGTCATGGCCTGAACCAACTTTTGAAGAAAGTGGATCTATTTCAAGTCTCAAAAGAAGTCTCAGAGGTGATCGTATTGCTGAGTTCTCTAATCAAACAACTTCAGGCTAATATTCTTCGAAAGCAAAATGTCGACGAGAAGCTAACTGCAAAGATGGCCTCTCATAGCTCTTCGTGTAAAGCTGCTACTGATGCAACCAAACAAGGTGAAGCCCTTAAGCTTAAACATTCGAAGAACCAAGAAACATATGACGAATGTGAGAAGAATATCAAATCCTGGAAGCAAGAAATAAAGAAGCTCGAAGAGAAGATAAAGGAGGCTGAAACTCATCAGGCAACTATTCAGAAAGCCAATCAGCAAGATTTAATTGAAGTGGCTCAATTGGGGATCCAACACTTCGAAGCTGCCCGAAAATTAGTACTAGAAATTGAAGAAATGAAGAAACAACGGGCGCTGCTTGAACTTCGTATGTCTTCACGGGAAGCTCAGTATTCGAAGATCAAAGATAGTCTTCCTAAGGATTTCAATTAGTTATTTCGAACTTTGTACTCTTTTATCGTGCTGTGTGTTTTTGTTTTGTAATATTCATGAGCCGTGTTTTTAGCAAATCTTCCAAAATTCGCCAGAATATCCTTTTTATTTGTCACAGTGAATTTAGTAAATGTAAACACGTGACCTGACTATCCTTCGCAGCCCTTTAGCCTAGACTTGATGTTTCCACTCCCTTAGCCGTAATCATTATTAAGTGATGACGTCACTTTCTTCAAACGTCTCTTTAAGACGTGCGTGCATCAGTTTTCCATGATTACATCTCAACTTCCAAGGGCGGGAAACGGCGGAAGCCATAACTTCTCTTTGGAATATCAAACGCAGTCTAATCAATCATTAAAATTTAAACCGTTCCTTTATTGCCCCCAGGTCTATATAAGGGCTTAACATCACACTTCTTTTCTTCACTCTTGTTTCACAAACTCTTATCTTGAAACTTCGTTCCTCCCTTTGCATCTTCTCAAACACAAAGCCAGAAAAACATTTCCAAACTTTCTTCTCCAAAATGGCAGTACCCCTTACTTATAACAACATCAAAGCTTGCATCAAAAAAGAGTTCAAAATTTCTGAAGAACTTTGAGAGCAATTCTATAAGCATTAGTGCTTTCTTTGTTAACCAAGAGCTTGATTTCTACTATGAAATCTTGGAGGGACCTGTTTACCCTAACATGTTAGCAGATTTTTGGATGTTTGCGTCTCTACGCATAGATCCAGAAGGTAGAACCACTGTAATCTCTGAGGTTCGAGGTGCCCATATTAGAATCACTCCCACCACTATCTCTAACCTGATGAGATGCAACAACTCTGGGGAGACCTTTGATGATAATAGCTTCAATATGACCACTCATCTTCTGTTGAGGACTCTAATGGACAACGACCCTTTCAGCACCAAGGTCATTAGGGTTTGGCACCAACTCCTCGTGGGTAATTTTCATCCACGAAACCATGATCAAAATAACATCATGGTGGAGGATTTTGAGTTTATACTCTGTGGCTTTCGTGGGAAGAAAATCAACTTTCCTTTGATGATCTTCAAAGGGCTTGTTGAAGCAGTTTCTATGGCTGCTGCTCGTCAAGGGGCCGTATCATGTCTTCCATATGGAAGGCTCTTGTTTTACATATTCCTTAAAAAGGGAGTAGTAAGGAGAATGCGAAACTCTGGATCCATGGACATTTTCATACCCTAATTTTTGACCCCCCTGAGATGACATATCTTCAGGACTTTTCATCAAGTCAAAGCAAGTACCCAGAGCAGCCTGACATTCAATCGAGGGTGTTCAAAGACAAGAAAATTCAGGCAAAGGATCAATCAATAGAGGGATTAGTCTCTAATACAATCATAAGACTCAAAAGCTTCATTATTACACCTATGATTGATTTAGACACCCAGTCATCTAAGTACAGGATTACTCAGATCAACAGACTAAGGTTTGGAGCCTATCAAGGACTAAAATCAGGGATCACTCTTGGGAAACCCTAAAAAACCTCAGGGGACCATTCAAAGACATCAACCATCTTCAAATAACTCATATGACAAGATCCACTGGACATTACACCTAAATTCAAAGTCTACAGTCATTATTTTCACATGGTCGACAAATTAGGGTTTTGACCTAATTCACCAAGATAGTTGACTTTCAATCAGGGCATGGATCCAAAACTCAAGACATGATTCAAGAATCTCTACTACCTCAATATAATCCATTTACATCAATCCTTTGAGGAAAAGATCTTGTTTTTACACAAAAACCCAAAAAATTCACTTTGTCAGGGAAAAGTCAACTGTGAAGGATCATCATTGACTTTTAAGGTTTTTGGTCAAAAAATGACTTTCAAAGATCAATATCATCAATATATGGATACTAAAGTCATTTGACCAAAGAAATTCAAAGAAATTCATCAAGGAGCAAAAAGTCGGGAATTAGGGTTTTTGAGGGCATAGTGAGAACTCAAAATTTCACCTACACAACTCAAAAAACTTCCAACATGAAAGTTGTAGATCTTGCAAAATAAAACAACATCTTACAAAGGAACTTTTTTCAAAAGATCAACCATTTATGAAGTTTTGGAAATTTTGAAGTTTAGGTCATAAACACTTAGAAATTTTTCTAAGTGTTTTAACCTAGTTTTCATCCAACTTTGGGCTCATTTTTCACAAATTTCCCAAATGATTCTGAAGAAGACATAAACTAATGATTTAAAGTAGATGTTTAGGGCTTTCCAAATTGTGTTCAACCTTCTCCAAATTCAATTTGAGCTAAGAGTTATGCTTGTTCAAAGTTGGCCTCATGAAGTAAAATTATAGGTCATGGACACTTTTGGACTTTGCAAATTTTGTGCAAATAACCTCTCTTATGGATGCTACACGACCCATAACACATCTGAAACCATGCCATGCATTCATTTTCACCATGCCATAAGAATTGAAGAAGATTCTAAAAACAAGAACATGTGATTATGTAATGATTACATTTGTGAATTTATGGAAAATTGATGAATCACCCAAGGAATCTTCTCACCAACCAATTAGAGCTCATTTCTGGCTCAGAATTGTCCCCTAAGATTAAACAAAATCGAGGGCTAGGGGATTGATCAAATGGAATCAAAATTCTCATCATTGCATAAGAGATACTTGCAAACTTCCTTCATGGCTAAGAAAGCAAATCAACTTCACTAAGGAAGCTCACACTCTCACTCAGTACTGAACCAATTGCCTATAAATAGAGGCCTCATTCTCATTCAAAAAACACACCAAAGCAACCATATTCCTTGCTTTCTCTTTCTCTTCTCATGTTCATTGTTTTTCAAAGTTCTTTGGCAAGAAGAATCGATTTCTTCAAACCAGAGCTCATCTTTGGGAAGTGAACATTCTAACATCTCAAGGGAGGTCATTTGAGGTGATCCAAGCACCTGGATCACTTCTGTAAGTGGAGGAACACCATTGTTGCTCTCACTTTGGAGCATTTGCAGTTGGAGGTCCATGGAGTAATTCAGGAGGTTCTGAGCCAAGCCAATCATCCAGGCACACTCCTCAGGTCATAGTGAAGCTAACCAGATGTCTGCAGCTCATCTGTAACTCAAGAATCAACACCCTCCATGCTCACTTGAAGCTGAAATCGAGGGAGGTCCATAGAACGACTTAGAAGGATTCAAGCTCCAATAAGCATTCAGTTAGCATCATTGAGTCTCAGGGAAGCTATTGAGATCATTCATTCAAGCCCAGGTGCTCTCTATCATCCTCACGACCTCCATTTTCAGAGGTAAGTTTCTGAACTTCACCTCTCAAATTTAAGCACTCTTTGTGAAATAGCTCGATTCTATCTTGTTCAGCATCATCAGAGGATTGAAAACCCTCTATCATCATTCATTTATCTTTCAGTATAGTCATTTAATTTGATTTTGAAATTTTAGGGTTCTTCACGATTTCTGGTAAATAAGTTAGACATAGTTAATATTAATCCATGTTAGTTACATATTCAAAATCGTGAGTGAATTTAGAACAAGTTTCATGTTTACATCGTTGCAAATAGTTGAGAAACGAGTAAGTTCAGAAATTCAAAAATGGAGAACTTGAGGTTGAAGACGAAGATGGTGAAGCGCGCCATTTTTGAATTCTCAGGGAAGAGTTTATTTTATTTTGAGTGATAGTTGTTTTATAAACGACTGAACAAACTTGCCCCAGTGGCCACACATACGCCCTTAGTCTCATCATGCCTCAAGTCTGGGGTTCGAATCCCCCTCGCCCCAGACTTTTTGCTTCATTTATTTTTCAATGTTTTGCCACTTGTTTGAAAATATAATAAGTTGGATGTGCATCTTAAACAAACTGCGCGCGTAGCCCAGATGGTGGGTGTTTTGGCCAATGACTTGGAGGGCGTGAGTTCAACCCCTCTAGGTGACAAAACCATTTTTTTTATCACTTTTCACACTAAATTTCTTCACAACTTCACACAATCAATTCACCTATCAAATTAAATCATTTTCACTTCATTTTTCATACACCTATTATTTAATATATCTATTTTGTGAATAGTCAAAAAAATCATAAAAATATTATTTATTTCTTGAATTTTAATTAGGTTTAAAATAGTATGTATTTAAGTGTTTTCTTAAATACTTTAAATATATATTATCACTTTATTTTAACCTAATCACTTTGTAAATAAATTTATGATAAAACCCTAATTATTTAGGTCTTAATTGGGTATAGATTTCATCTTTGCCTTAATTAAGTTGACTTTTGTCAATATTCAAAATTGTTTTCAATCTCTGATTAAACGGACGATTAGGGTTTTCAAACAACAAAACCTCGCATCATTCCAAATCATTTTTCAAATTGCTTTTACACCAGTACTGTAAAGTACTGGGCCTCTAATAGAGTGTACGTCCCAAAAACCTTCTCTTCTTAGCTTGTTTTCAAAACTGTATTTTCAAAATCTTCTTTCTGTTTTCAAAACATTCTTCTGGTATTTGAAGGGCATTATTCCCGGTGAAACTCTTCAGATACCTATGTGACCTTTGTCCATCTTCACTTCTTCTGTTTTCAAAAACCATTAACTGTTTATCATATATATATATTCAACTATTATCAACAAAACAACAAAAAATTACTGTTGAGGCTCTGTACATACTTCTTCAATGGCCTCCACTCCATCCAGGTTAGGCTTTACAAGCTTTCAATTTACAGTCTTTATTTAAATTACTGTCAAATATAAACTGTGCATACATATTAGTTTAGAACTACGTTTGAGTATAAACCCTAGGACAGTTAAACTATACATATATATATATTATAGGAATATGGCCTAGGATTGAGAATGTCTTCCCGGTGAAGGCTCTTTCCTAATTAGAGATCTGTAGTTCAAACCCCCAAGATGAATTATTCCCGGTGAAACATCTTGGTAAAAACCTTAGAATCCAAATAATAGGACACATCCACCCAAAGAGGAATTATTCCCGGTGAAACCTCTTACCCATTTGCTTAGAGCCAAAATAAGTTCAAAACTACATAGCTTTCTCTTGTGCTATAACAAGGACCCTCGATTAGCCTCCTCTTGGGCTTTGTACAAGGACCCACAGGCTTCTTAAAAGCATTTCCAGCTTCCTCTTGAGCTTGTATACAAGGACCCATCAGGTTTCTTATAAACATAAGAACAGGTCTTTAGTCACCTTTTAGCCTACCCTGGTGAGTTTATTCCAATTTAAACCAGACTTTAAACAAGCTAAGTTTGTCTCAATTTTGCATTGAGTACACCTTTTGGAATGAGAGACATGGACAGTCTCTGTCACCCTTATCTTCATCAATCTTCCTTAGCAGAGTCTAGGATCCATGTTTGATCATCCTCAGCATGTGTCAGCCTTCATCTTGGGCTTTAAACAAGAAGTCTCCATTAGATAATCTTTCTGCCATTCATTTCAACAAAATCCCTGGAAAGGGTTAGCTTCCACACATTCCTTCATTTCAATAAAATCCCTGGAAAGGGTTAGCCTCCAAAGTCAATTAAAATCAATCCATCATTTCAATAAAAACCCCTGGAAAGGGTTAGCCTCCAAAGTCAATTAATAAAAAATGTCAAAAAAAATAAAGATTCATTTCTCTTAGGAGATAATTTCCCCAAAAGAGTCAAAACCCCTGGAAAGGGTCAGCCTCCAAAAAACATGATAAAGTCAGTCTTTAAACAGACAAATTCACCAGCTGAGTCAAAATCCCTGGAAAGGGTTAGCTTCCAAAGAAAAACAGTCTTTTAATAAATAAAATCTCCTCAGTAGAGTCAAAACCAACAAAAACAGTTAGCCTCAACCTTGGGCTTCATACAAGGCACCCAAACAATAAAACTCCCCTGTCAAGAGTCAGCCTCAACCTTGGGCATTGTACAAGGCAGATAATAGAGTCTCCCCAGTGAGTCCTTCATCATTCAGTAGCCACAACCTTGGGCTTTGTACAAGGCTGATAAACCATATTTTCATGTGTCAAAGATTCCTAACACCTAGGATCTTTTCCCCATAGAGTCATCCATACTCAGTTTATTTAAGAGTCAGCCACAACCTTGGGCTTTGTACAAGGCAGAAAATAATGTTTTCCCTAGCTAGAGTTAGCCACAACCTTGGGCTTTGTACAAGGCACATAAATAGAGTCTCCCTAAGTAGAGTCAGCCTCAATTCTGGGCTTTGTACAGAACACAAAAATACCCTGTAATTAATTCCCAGTGGAGTCATCTCCCAGAGTCAATAATAATTAATAAGTCAATCAAAAAGCCTCAAGCTTGGGCCTCATACAAGCCAGCTAAAGTCAAATCTTTTATACAGTAGATAGACATAGCTTATCTCTATAGAGAGATATTTTTACTACTCTACCACATTCAAACAAACAAACATTTTAATTTCAATTTTAATCAAGTCTCCCATTTAGGATTTTGAAAGGCATGAGCTGGCAGTAAAACCCAGACATGTGGTAACTTTCCCTAATTTGGATGAGCATCCTTCTTTCATTTAAGAGGCATTTGACTGTAATACTTGCACATACACAAGTAAGGTCCCCCTCTTGAATGAAATGAATTCAGTTATTCTGTCACTCCTTTAAATGTTTGTGGTAGAATAGTACAGATACCTCTCTGTAGAGATGATTTCATGTCTCTTTACTGTAAACAGAGATTTAATTCCAAGCTTCAACCTTGAGCTTCAAGCAAGGCACCCAAAAACATTAATTTCCCTAGTTAGTTCCCCGAACTACATTAAGCTCTGACTTCCACTAGGGATATGTAGGCATGAGGTTCACAAGGAATCTCAGCGAGCTAATAAAATACCAAAAATAGTCAGTTTGTCTGTCTGTCTGTCTTTCTTTAATCAATTCAATTCCTTCTCCTAATACAAAGGAGAAACTTTCCCAATCATTAGCAATAAACACAATCACAATGACACAGAGAAGGTTCCTGTAGAGTACTACAGATATGTAGGGTGTTTAAACACTTCCCTATGTATAACCGACCTCCCGGACTCCAGAATTTCTAGTCTAGGTGAAATCCCCACACTTAGCAAACTCCTAGGGTTTAGTTGAGATCTTTTTTTCCCTTTCCTACTCGTAGGACAAATAAGAAAGTTCGTGTGATATCGTAGGAAGAACTGAAACAAAATTCATCCCACCACGGGCGCATTCTCCTTCCAAATTTCGCGTGAAGGGTTTAGCGTGCCGTCCTCCCAAGTGAAACGGGGAGGTAAAAGAAAACGACACCACAGAAAAATGGCGACTCTGCTGGGGATATAAGTGTTAAAAACCTTGGTTTTTCATCCAAACCAATGGTTGACCTGTTGCTGGTCCAGCCCCAATGAGGAATTAGGGATGCCAAATTCCCCCTCAAACAAGAGAGGTCCTGCCTAACCTCTGTGTCATTTCATGTGTTTGTTGCATATATATTTGTTTATTTTGTTTATTCTGTATCGGGAAAGGGCTTGATTCCCCCTTGTGGTGAGAAATCCTATACCCGGATTTGAGTGCAACATAAGATAGGATGGAGGATGTCTTCCCGGTGAAGGCCCTCTAATCTTGGTTTCCAAGTCTACTCTTGGGATTTTCCTGGCTGGTTGTGATTAACTGCGCCACTGCATTCCGAGACTGATTTGTACCAGGAGGACCTAGAAACACATTAACCCCACTTAAAGCCTTTTTTTTAGGACGTAGAGCGGTGATTACGGAAGTAATTGTCACGCAGATACTACACTCAGAGAAAACTCTCTTATAGATACCAATCAACGTATCTTTAAGGTTGAGCAAAAACTCTGAGACCCTTAGAACCCGTTCTACAGGTAAAAAAATCCTTAACCTTAGTTTACCATTGGGGCGGGATTTGCGTTTTGACTTCATGACCACTATACCCTTCAACGCCATGTTTGTTTAAAACTCTTGTGTGTGCATTCATGCATTCATGCATCATTCATAAACAATTAAAACACAAAAGAGTCTTTTTCGAGTCGTTTTTCAAGGAAACTAAATAACGAACGTTTTGAACTTCATAGAAAGAGAGAAACGGAGAAAGGACCTAAGGATCTATATTATGGATTACGGAAGAAAGAGAGCTAGGAAATACACCTTCAAGATTCCCCAGGTCGAGGAACTGGGAAAGCTCGGAAAACTGGTGGTCAACCCCCAGGCTTTCAAGGAGAAGTATGGAAAACTTCTGCCTTTGCTCAATACCAACATGGTGGTTGGGATCCTTCCCACCTTGGTACAGTTGTACGATCCAACGTATCACTGCTTCACCTTTCCAGATTATCAGCTCATGCCTACGTTAGAGGAATACTCTCGTCTGATTGGAATACCCGTGTACGCGCAAGATCCGTACTCCGGTTTGGAAAAGAATCCTGACGACATTATCATTGCTGCAACTACTCCTTTGAACGTAGTCGACATTAGAACTCATATGGTGAGTAGAGGAGGAATTCGAGGATTGCCCTCCAAATTCCTGTTTGATCAAGCTCGGTACTTCGTCAGCATCCAAGATATGAGCGCTTTTAAGGAAGTCTTGGCTTTGCTTATCTACGGATTGTTTTTGTTCCCTAACATTAACGATTTCGTCGACATCAATGCAATTAAGATCTTCTTAATTGGAAATCCAGTTCCAACCTTGCTTGCGGATGCTTATCACTCTGTGCATTCAAGAAACCTGCAGCGAGGAGGATTAATCACATGCTGCGTACTGTTGTTATACGAATGGTTCGTTTCGCACCTACCGAAGTCTAGCACTTTCTGGAACATGAGGGATGGCCTTTACTGGTCACAGAAAATCATGTCTCTCACTCATACGGACATTGAGTGGTGTAGTCCTGACAACGACGAAACCAAGATCATCTTCAGTTGCGGAAGTTTTCCCAACATACCCCTTATTGGAACTAAGGGAGGAATCAGTTACAATCCAGCTTTAGCCCGTCGTCAATACGGCTATCCCATGAAAAATATACCAAGTAACATTCAATTGGAGGGTCTGTTCTTCAAGAACATCGACGATCATGGCAACATGCTGAAGAAGGAAATTGTCCAAGCCTGGCGTCTTGTTCACAGCAAAGGGAGAAGATTGTTAGGAAAACATCTTTGCATCTCCTTGGATCCTTACCTTCAATGGGTACGCGTCAGAGCATTCAAGCTCAGGATGCCATATCAACATCAAGAACCTATTCCCCTAAGGGAACCAATTTACCTTTTCTCCACCGATGTTGAAAAACTGCAAGCGGCATTAAACAAGGTATGCCAAGAAAGGAATGCTTGGAGGAACAAGTATCGAATTGTCAACACGGAAAATGTTGAGATTCAAAACATCCTAAGAAGGAAGGATGAGTTACTTGAAGTGCTCGATCGACAACTGACACAAACGTCACTTTCTCATCATATCCCTCCTGCTTCCTGGATCATCGATCAGCTCACGTCAGAGAACGCTCAGCTCAAGAAACAGAAGAAGATGTTAGAACGTGAAGTCGGCTCTTCATCAAAGTTTTAGACTCCTTTCTCTCAGTTTCTCTGTATTTCCATTTTCAAAGTGTGTAAAAACGGCGTTTTCGCTTAATTAATAAAAGTTTGATGTTTCATAACGTAATTATGGTGTTTCCTTGAAAAATAATAACTTAATTGCATATCATACATCGCTTTAGTCGTACGCACTGACACGAGAATTGTCGCGGATCTAATAGTCACTTTCCTTTCTCCAGAAAGAGAGGAGGAGAAGGAGGTGGACCAAGACTTTCAAGCTGTCTCATCCATACAACACTCGTTCAAGTCGCAAGAAAAGAATGGAAGACTTTGAGCAAGAGAATGAAGAGCTCAGAGAAGAGATTAATACTCTCAAAGGTACTGTTGAAAGACTCAATAGTATGGTAGAAGCCCTGGTAGTTGCGCAGAATCGACCAACGCCAGAAGAACCACAAAGGACTGTGGTTTCCGAGATTGTTTCAACTCCTATTCCTCAGTATACCAGGCCACCTGATCGACCTTGGGGCATGCCGTATAACTTTACTCCAGAAGGGTACATACCTCCAGCTTCTGAAGCTCCAAAAGTCACCATGGATATGCGTCCACCGGAGGGTTACAAACCTCTGGAAATTGAAGTTCCAAGAGCAACGGCAATGGGTTTCGCACAACAGAATGCTGAGATTCCAAGATCTGCTGTCATGGCTTCTCCACAGCCCATTATGCATACTTTTCCTCCGCAAGGCGGACAAGTATATCATCACGCTCCAAGTGAGGATGCTGGCGTGTATGAAAGATTGGACGAGTTCCAGGAACAGTTTCTGCAGATGCAGAAGGAACTCAAGACTCTCCGAGGACAAGATCTATTTGGAAAGAATGCTGCAGACCTCTGTCTAGTTCCAAATGTTAAGATTCCTCATAAATTCAAAGTACCAGAATTCGAGAAGTATAAAGGGAATTCATGCCCGCAAAGTCATCTCGTGATGTACGCTCGAAGAATGTCAACTCAGACTGATAATCAACAATTGCTCATTCATTATTTTCAAGACAGCCTGACTGGTGCTGCACTCAAATGGTACATGAACTTGGACAGTTCAGAGATTCGTACTTTTCGAGACCTTGGAGAGGCCTTCGTCAAACAGTATAAGTACAATCTGGATATGGCTCCCGACAGAGATCAACTCCGGGCCATGACTCAAAAGGATAGAGAAAGCTTCAAGGAATACGCTCAGAGATGGCGTGAAGTTGCTGCTCAAATTTGTCCGCCACTTGAAGAGAAAGAAATGACAAAAATCTATCTCAAAACTTTAAGTCCATTTTACTACGGGCGAATGGTTGCAAGTGCACCAAGTGATTTCACCGAAATGGTAAACATGGGTGTGCGTTTAGAAGAAGCAGTTCGAGAAGGACGCTTGAACAAAGAACCAGAATCTTCTATTGGTCCAAGGAAGTATGGAAGTTCTTTCCAGAAGAAAAAGGATCAAGATGTCAGCAATGTCTTGCACAAAATCAAGAAGAAATTCCAACCTCAAGTTGCAACAATAACTCCGGTTGTTAACTCAGCGCCAGCTTATCAACCTCAGGTTTCGCAACAACAAACTCAACAAAGGTCGCAGCAACCTCAGCAGCAGGTTCGACCTCCAAATTACAACAATCGGGCTCCAAGGTATCCTGCCTTTGACCCCGTACCGATGCCGTATGCAGAATTGTTTCCAACATTACTGGCAAAAGGACTCATTCAGACAAGGAGTCCTCCAAATCCTACAAACAGTTCCTCACCATGGTATAAGGCTGACCAATCTTGTCCCTATCATCAGGCGGCACCAGGTCACAATATTGAGAACTGTTTCCCTTTCAAGATTGACGTCCAACGATTAGTGAAAAGCGGAATGCTATCCTTCAAAGATACTAATCCAAACGTCCAAGCAAATCCTTTGCCGCAGCATAAAGAAGCTTCAGTAAATCTGATAGATCAACACCCCAATGTCATTCAAATCTACGACATTCGTCAGATAGGGGAAAATCTTGTCAAGATTCACGCTAAACAAGCTGGGTACGGTCATGTACCACCTCACAACTACTTCACATGTGAAATTTGTCCAAAGAATAATCAAGGATGTGCCGTAGTTCAAGCTGCATTACAAGAACAAATGGACTTAGGATGGATTCAACATATCCGAGTCAGAACTGAACATGACATCAACATGGTTCAAGGATGTCCAGGAGAATACAAAATCTACAAAGTTGAAGACCTTGAAGGATCGGTAGTCAGGTTCCACAAAACTTTAAATGGACTTGCCTACTTTGGAACGGATTTCCACGCTTACAGTAGATGCGAAATCTGTCGAAGAAATTCACGAGGATGTTTGCGTGTTCGCAACGACATTCAAAAGCTGATGGATGACAATACCATTACTGTTCTTGCCAACAGAGAAGATGATGAAGTCTTTACCGTATCTCCTCAAATTAATCAGGTTGAACCAATGCAAGTCAAGTATGACAGCAGGAAGACAGCAATTGCTCCGTTAGTTATCTACTTACCGGGTCCTGTACCGTATGAGTCCAGCAAGGCTATACCATACAAGTACAACGCTACATTCATTGAAAATGGTAAGGAAATACCATTACCGTCTGTTGTCAACATTGCTGATGTTAGTCGAGTCACCAGAAGTGGACGAGTCTTCAACAGAACAACAGAAAATGTGGAGAAACCTTCGGAGGAAGTACCACATAGGCAAGATAATCATCCGACCAATGCTGTTCAAGCAAAAGAAAATGATGAGATCTTGAAGTTAATCCAGAGGAGTGAATACAACATTGTAGATCAATTACTACATACTCCGTCTAGGATTTCTGTTCTTTCCTTGCTATTGAGTTCTGAAGCTCATAGGGAAGCTCTACAGAAAGTTTTGGAACAAGCTTTCGTAGAACCAAATGTTACTATAAGTCAATTCAACAACATCATTGCCAACATCTCCGCGGGAACTAGCCTAAGTTTCTGTGACGAAGATCTTCCTGAAGAAGGAGTGGACCATAATCTTCCACTTCACATCTCAGTTGGCTGCATGGGTGATACACTCACAGGAGTCCTAATAGACAATGGATCCTCTCTCAACGTCATGCCTAAATCAACATTATCAAGATTATCTTTCGAAGATTACCCTCTAAGAAAAAGTCATGTCATCGTCAAAGCATTTGATGGATCAAGAAAGTCAGTTTTCGGAGAAGTAGATCTTCCCATAACTATTGGACCTCGGACGTTCAAAATCACTTTCCTGGTTATGGACATTCCAGCACAATACAGTTGTTTGCTAGGTCGCCCATGGATTCATGAGGCTGGGGAAATTACTTCAACACTTCATCAGAAGCTGAAGTTCATAAGAAATGACAAATTGGTAACCGTATGTGGAGAACGAGCTCTGATCGTCAGCAACCTGTCATCATTCTCCGACATAGAACCAAAAGAAGTTGTTGGAACTAAATTCCAAGCACTTTCCTTAGACAAATGAAAGGAGAAAGCAGCGTCTATTTCTTCATACAAAGATGCAATCCAAGTTGTGAAGGATGGCACTACCAGTGGTTGGGGGCACATTAATATTCCTACCAACAACAAGAACAGAACGGGAATTGGATTCTTTCCGACATCATCAAAAGCTATCCCAGGGATTGAGGTAGTTCTCCCTATTCAAGAAACTTTCTGCAGTGGAGGTTTTCTTCAGCCTGTTCAACAAACAGTCAATACCATCGGTGCGGAAAACACCGATGAAGAGGAATGGTTATCCTATCTTAACAGAGCAGGATACATCTCCCTACCAGAGTCTGAATCACCTTGCTGTTATCCGACTAAGGGATCTGAAAGTAAGACTCAACCAAACAGTGATGAAGTTACTAACAGCTTCACCACCAGAAGTCATGGTTCATCAGAAGAAGTTCCTCCTATCCCCGAAGAGACTTGGGATACATTAGGAGAACCAAGCGGAAAATTCGACTACATGGTAAAATACTCCGCTCCTGAAAGTTCAAGAATCTCTCTTGAAGATATTGTTCCAACTGGATGGAACATTGATTATGAGTACCTCTCTCAGCCAAAAGAGATGTATAACCCTTGCTATTCATCATCATCGACTGGTGAAATTATCATTGAGGATTATATCCCCAAGTCACCTTCCGAGGCTACGGATCTAGAGTTCACATATCTAGTCAATGCCATCTTGGGAGAAGAGCAAGACCAAAATACAGAAGAGGACGATCTCGAAAGTGTCTCTGACAACGAGTCTCTCCATTCAGAAGATTGGAAGTTTCCTCAAAAGAAAAACCGACATACTCCACTCGGAAATGGGTATGCTCACACCGCTCAGTCTGCTGAAGTAGAAGAAGATCGTCTGAGTGTTGCAAAGACAGTGGTTGGTAAATCAAGACCTACCACAGGCCAGCTTAAGCCTAAGGTTCCAAATTACTTAGTGCACAAAGGGGTTCGCCACTACTGGACAGCTGTTGAAGTTTCAACTGTTGTTCGCACTCCTAAGTAGGAACTTTCACCGTTATTTTGTCCTCTCACCATAGCCCAGGGTGAAGAGATGTTTCATAGGGCTTTGCATTTTACTATTTCTTAGGAAAATGTCCCTCTTTGCTTCGCCCAAAGCAATAGAGTTTTGTTTTATAGGGTCTTTGTTTCAAGAAATGACTGTCAATAAATAAAAATGTCATTCTGTTCCTTCGTTTAGTTTTCCCTTTTCTTTTTTTCGGAAATTGGTAATCCTAAAAAACACCTTAAAAAACAGCAAATATTCCATTAACTGCATACACCGAGTCTTCCCTCGTTGTCTAAATAATACTTATTACACATATGCAGATTAATCATAAAATACCCCGTTGAAACATGCGACCGTATGACTTCTCCAAGCTTTGAGTTTCCTGTATTCGAGGCAGAGGAAGAAGAAGACGAAGAAATATCAAAGGAAATTTCACGGTTACTTCAACAAAAGGAAGAGGCCATTCAGCCATACAATGAGCCTCTAGAGATCATTAACCTTGGTTCCGATGGAAACAGAAAGGAGGTTAAGATTGGAGCTTCGCTCAGTTCAGAGATCAGAGAGAGTTTGATACAGCTGCTCAAAGAATTCTCAGATGTCTTCGCTTGGTCTTATCAGGATATGCCAGGGTTGGATACCAGTATAGTGGAGCATCACTTGCCATTAAAAGCAGAATGCCCTCCGGTCAAGCAAAAATTAAGAAGAACTCATCCGGAGATGGCCATGAAAATCAAAGAGGAAGTTCAAAAGCAGATCAACGCAGGTTTCCTCGTCACTTCAGAATACCCTCAGTGGTTAGCTAACATTGTTCCCGTTCCTAAGAAAGACGGAAAAGTCCGCATGTGCGTCGACTACAGAGATTTGAACAAAGCTAGCCCTAAGGATGATTTTCCTTTACCACATATTGATATGTTGGTGGACAGTACAGCAAAATCCAAAGTTTTCTCGTTCATGGACGGATTTTCAGGATACAACCAAATCAAAATGGCACCTGAAGACGTGGAAAAAACAGCTTTCATCACCCCCTGGGGCACGTTCTGCTACCATGTTATGCCTTTTGGACTAAAGAACGCAGGGGCAACTTATCAAAGGGCCATGACTATGCTTTTCCACGACATGATGCATAAGGAAGTGGAAGTCTATGTGGACGACATGATTGCCAAATCAGAAAATGAAGAAGATCACATACAGAATCTGACAAAGTTATTTCAACGCTTACGGAAGTTTCAGCTTCGCCTGAATCCCAACAAGTGCACCTTTGGTGTCTATTCAGGAAAACTCCTTGGTTTCATTGTCAGCAAACGAGGAATTGAAGTAGATCCAGACAAAGTCAAGGCAATTCAAGAAATGCCTTCACCCAGAACCGAGAAACAAGTTAGAGGATTTCTTGGACGTCTGAATTACATCTCGAGATTCATATATCTCATGACTGCAACTTGCGCTCCTATTTTCAAACTTCTACGGAAAAATCAGAGTTACGTCTGGACAGACGATTGTCAGAAAGCGTTTGACAGCATTAAGGAATATCTGCTCGAACCACCCATCTTATCTCCTCCAGTGGAAGGAAGACCTTTGATAATGTACTTAACCGTCTTAGAAGACTCCATGGGTTGTGTCCTTGGACAGCGAGACGAGACAAAGAGAAAAGAGCATGCCATCTACTACCTGAGCAAGAAATTCACTGACTGTGAATCCCGCTACTCCATGCTCGAGAAGACGTGTTGTGCTTTGGCCTGGGCTGCCAAGCGTCTCCGCCAGTACATGGTTCGACATACTACTTGTTTGATCTCTCATATGGATCCAATCAAGTATATCTTTGAGAAGCCTGCCTTAACCGGGAGAATTGCCCGTTGGCAGATGTTGTTATCAGAATATGACATTGAGTATCACGCACAGAAAGCCGTGAAAGGAAGCATTCTAGCTGAGCACCTGGCTCACCATCCACTCAATGGTCATGAATCAACCAGTTTCGACTTTCCGGACGAGGACGTCATGTACCTCAAGATGAAAGATTACGACGAGCCACTACCAGACGAAGGACCTGAGATAGGATCCCAGTGGGGCTTAATCTTTGACGGAGCTGTCAATGCTTATGGACGAGGAATTGGGGCAATCATTGTTACACCTCAGGGTACCCATATTCCATTTACTGCCAGATTAACTTTCAAATGCACAAACAATGAGGCCGAATATGAAGCTTGCATCATGGGTCTCGAAGAAGCCGTGGATCTAAGAATCAAACACTTGGATGTATACGGAGATTCTGCTTTGGTCATCAATCAAATCAAAGGAGAATGGGAAACACGCCAACCAGGGCTAATTCCTTACAAAGACTACGCGAGAAGATTATTACCATTCTTCGACAGGGTAGATTTTCATCACGTTCCTCGTGAAGAAAACAACTTGGCTGATGCATTAGCCACACTCTCTTCCATGATTAGGATAAATCATTGGAATGACATTCCTCGGATTGATGTTATGCGCCTGGATAGGCCCGCTCATGTGTTCACAGTAGAAGCAATCATCGACGACAAACCGTGGTATCACGACATCAAGAACTTTCTTCAAAAGCAAGAGTACCCTCTTGGGACGTCAAAGAAAGATAGAAAGACTTTGAGAAAGTTAGCTGGAAGTTTCTTTCTGAATGAAGATATTCTGTACAAGAGAAACTTCGACATGGTTCTGCTCAGATGCGTTGACGGAAAAGAAGCAGAAATACTCATGAGAGAAATACATGAAGGTTCCTTTGGTACACACACCAATGGACACACCATGACAAGGAAAATACTGAGAGCAGGATATTATTGGCTGACGATGGAGTCAGATTGCTACTAGTACGCAAAAAGGTGTCACAAATGTCAGATCTACGCCGATAGAATTCATGTGCCACCATCTCTTCTCAACATACTCTCTTCCCCTTGGCCTTTCTCCATGTGGGGAATCGACATGATTGGAATGATCGAACCAAAAGCGTCCAACGGACATCGCTTCATCTTGGTAGCCATAGACTATTTCACCAAATGGGTTGAAGCAGCTTCATATGCAAACGTTACAAGACAAGTTGTCGTCAGGTTTATCAAGAATCACATCATCTGTCGCTATGGCGTTCCTAGCAAGATAATCACTGACAATGGGTCAAATTTGAATAACAAAATGATGAAGGAGCTTTGTGAAGAATTCAAGATCGAACATCACAACTCATCTCCTTACAGACCAAAGATGAATGGAGCTGTAGAAGCAGCTAACAAAAACATCAAGAAAATCATTCAGAAGATGGTCATCACTTACAAAGATTGGCATGAAATGCTCCCGTATGCTCTTCATGGTTACCGTACATCAGTACGTACTTCGACTGGAGCAACTCCTTTCTCCCTTGTATATGGCATGGAGGCAGTCCTACCTATAGAGGTTGAGATTCCATCAATAAGAGTTTTGATGGAGGCAAAATTAACAGAAGTCGAGTGGTGTCAAAGCAGATTCGATGAATTGAACTTAATCGAATAAAAGCGCATGACAGCTTTATGCCACGGACAGCTATATCAACAAAGAATGAAGAAAGCTTTCGACAAAAAGGTTCGACCTCGCACAATCAAAGAAGGCGACCTTGTACTCAAAAAGATTCAATCTTTTCTCACAGATTCGAGAGGGAAATGGACTCCCAATTATGACGGCCCCTACGTGGTCAAGAGAGCTTTCTCAGGAGGAGCCTTAATACTCACGACTATGGATGGAGAAGAATTCACCCGTCCTGTGAACGTCGACGCAGTCAAGAAATACTTCGCCTAAAAAAAAATCAAAAGAACAGCTCGCTAAGTTGAAAACTCGCAAAGAGCGACTTAGGCAAAAAAGAGCGCCTCGGTGAATCGAAAACCCGAAAGGGCGATTCAGGCAAAAGTTAGAGACATAAAAAAAATAATATATTAATCAATCCCGGTAGACTTAAAACCCGAAAGGGGTAGTTTACGCAAAAGTTAGGGATATATGGCAAGTAACTGTGTTCAGGACAAACTTGATCATTCAAAATCCATAGCGGAGTATTCATCAGCAGTAGGTCATCTTCTACGAAGCACGAATACAGCGCAACCCGGAGTGGAAGGGAGAGATAACGGTCGTCACGTTTCATCGTAGCCCTTTTCCCGAAAATTACCAATTTCCAACTTTGTAAATACTCCATGGAATCAAGCATTTGGCTGATTACCATTCCATATATAATAATTTGAGCCTTGTGCTTTTCCTTTGCAATCTAGTCTTATTCAGTTTCTTGAAATGCATTTTAAGTTTAAACAGTCATTTTCTTGAAACAAATGTTTTCATAAAATAAAAAAATGAATTTACTTGCAAAAATAAAGGTGAAATTTCTTTCTGAGGTTTACAAACAATAGGAAGAATGCAAACAGATGCTCCGAGAACGGTTGAGACTCCGGGAACCAATATTTCCCCATGAGGTCGCTTTGCGAACATCTCCCGATGACGGATCTTTACTTCAATTCATATTACTTACTTCGGACAGCGGACAACTGATAACCATATATTCCCAACAGAGTTCGAACTACAAGAAGAGGACATCTTCTGATCCACAAGAATTTCAGTCGTATCTTAGGATTTTACATCCGCGACGATTCTATTCACATTCACTTTACATTTTATCATTGTCATAATATTCATGCATGAAGGATAGAAAAACACTTAGAAAGGGGGGGATTGAATAAGTGTGACTTTAAATCTTGGACGATAAAAATAAATTGCACAATTATTTTTATCCTGGTTCGCTGTTAACGAAGCTACTCCAGTCCACCCCCGCAGAGATGATTTACCTCAACCTGAGGATTTAATCCACTAATCGCACGGATTACAATGGTTTTCCACTTAGTCCGCAACTAAGTCTTCCAGAGTCTTCTGATCACACACTGATCACTCCAGGAACAACTGCTTAGATACCCTCTAAGACTTTTCTAGAGTCTACTGATCAACACGATCACTCTAGGCTTAGTTCACTCCTAAGACTTCCCTAGAGTATTCTGATCAACACGATCACTCTAGTTACAAACTGCTCAGCCAACTGCTAAGACTTCCTAGAGTATACTGATCACACGATCACTCTAGTTCCTTACAACTTAATGTAATCTATTCAAGAGTTTACAAATGCTTCTTAAAAGCGATAATCACAACTGTGATATTTCTCTTAACGTTTAAGCTTAATCTCACTAAAATATTACAACAGCAATGTAGTGAGTTGATGAAGATTCTGAGCTTTGATTGAACAGCGTTTCAGCAAGTTTGATATTCACAGAATAGATGTAGAAATTGGTAACCTTGCTTCTCATCAGAACTTCATATTTATAGGCGTTGAGAAGATGACCGTTGAATGCATTTAATGCTTTGCGTGTTCCGTACAGCATCGCATTTAATGTTATACGCTTTTGTCAACTACCTCGAGCCTTGTTCACGCTGTGTCTACTGACGTAGCCTTTAGTAGCTTTTAACGTTCCTTTTGTCAGTCAGCGTAGTCTGCCACCTGTACTTCCTTCTGATCTGATGTTTGTGAATACGACGTTTGAATATCATCAGAGTCAAAACAGCTTGGTGCATAGCATCTTCTGATCTTCTGACCTTGAAGTGCTTCTGAGCGTGATACCATCTTCTGATCTTCAGTGCTTCTGATCTCATGTTCTTCTGATGCTTCCATAGACCCATGTTCTGATTCTGCTTCGACCATCTTCTGATGTCTTGCCAGACCATGTTCTGATGTTGCATGCTGAACCATTTGAGATACAACTTCTGAGCGCTGAATTATGCGTACTCTTTATATATATTTCCTGAAAGGGAAATTGCATTGGATTAGAGTACCATATTATTTTAAGCAAAATTCATATTATTGTTATCATCAAAACTAAGATAATTGATAAGAACAAATCTTGTTCTAACAATCTCCCCCTTTTTGATGATGACAAAAACATATATAAATGATATGAATTTGCGATCAGAAAGAGTAGACGGCAAAAGACAAATTACACAGCTATAGCATAAGCATATGAATATGTCTCCCCCTGAGATTAACAATCTCCCCCTGAGATAAATAATCTCCCCCTGAAATAAATACTCGAAGAACTTTGATAAAAGACTTCCCTGATTATTTCGGTAGAGACGATCATATAAGCTTCTGCCTTCAGAGAATTCATAGCTTCTGACTTCTGCTTCCATTGGACAGCTTCAGAACTTGAATTTCTTTAGATCCTTAGAACACTCACAGCTTCTGATTCCTGCTTCCATCGTGGACAGCTTCAGAACTTGAATTTCTTTGATCTTCAGAACATTCACAGCTTCTGACTTCTGCTTCCATTCAGGACAGCTTCAGAACTTGAATTTTCTGGATCTTTTAGAACATTCACATCTTCTGATTTCTGCTTCCCTCGGATAGCTTCAGAACTTTGAATGTCTACCAACATCACTTCATGCTAGATTTGTATCAGAACATTGTTGAATGTACCAGAGCATCATCAGAGCATCTCTACATCCTGAAATGTTACAGAACAAAAACTAAACGACAAAAGTCAGCATGAACGAGTTAGAACATAAAATGTATGTTTGAACACATTATATGTATCAGAGCCATATAGGCTGAAATAATGTATCAGAGCAAATAATGTATCAGAGCCATAACATTATATGTATCAGAGCAAATAGAATTTTGTCAGAACAGGATAGACAATGATATTCAAATTCTATTATCAGTGCTTCTGATTCATTCTTCTTTCTTGCTTCTGATCTCTGAAGCTTGACAGCACTCAGCTTGCTTCAGTTTCCAAGAGCTTATTCCTTTTACAGAATAACGCTTCTTATGGTTTGGCTTCTAGTGTTTGCTTCTGAAGATTCACTTCACTTCTCTGTACCTGCAAAACACTCAAACCATATAGAACTTGCAGTTCTTGTTAGTGAATGTGTGGGAGCCTTAATCAAATCATTTATCATTTATCTTCTCCCCCTTTTTGTCATAACATCAAAAAGAAAATTTAAAAAGATTCAGATGTATAAAACGACAAATAGAATCACTGGAATGTAAATCAAAGAAACTTTTTCATTGATAATCAAAAAGGTTTACAAGACAGGAATGCAGGAAAACAGATGCAACAAGGAAAGGAAACTACAAAGACCAAATCCTAAGATCCTAGCCTACGCAAAATCCGCGCCAGAACATCATGAATCCCGTCAGTGCTTGTAGCCTGCCTTGTCATGAAGGAACGAAACTCAGCATTGGCTGCTTCTTGCGCGTCCAAACGAGAAGCCAGCATAGCTTGATTCTGATGAAGAGTTTCCAAGGTCTCCATCAGAGCTGAGGTTTCACCAGAAGAAGAAGCACCAGTATTTCTGCCCAGAGGGACAGCAATCTCAGCAGGGTGATCTTCTGGAAGATCTTCAGCTTGTGCATTTCCCATTTCCTCATCTGAGTCTGACTCAGAAGGAGCCTTGGCATATTCTGGTTCAGGCAGCTCAGAAGTTCCATCTTCCAATGCTTGAAGAATAGCTGCTAGGTTTGTTGGAGGAGTAGGACTAGCAACTTCAGCACGATAAACCACTACTGGAAAGACCATGAGAGGTGCTTTTTCAGAAGGGTTCATTCTGAACCAGTTGAACAGCCACTGAAAGTCTCCAGTCAGCACAGGAAACCAGAGCACAGAAGACCGGGGTTTCCACACCACGATATCTCTGCAGAGATTTTCTTCTTCCAACTCATCTGCAGGTATCTTCTCTTCAAGAACGCTTCTGTTCCTGATGAGACAGTGGTGGCTGCTCTCACCAACTTCCAACCGGAGACCACGAACACCAGGAGCTTCAGACATAATCCTTCTCTGAGTGTCTGTAGCCTTATCCAGAAAATCCTGACGAAAGGTATTCCAGAGGTTGTTTGTAGCATACTCATCCAGATGATTAAGGTGAGCAGCACCTAGAATCTCCAACCAGCCATTTACATCAGCATGTAAAAGCTCCAGATATGTTTGAGTGGTAGGGGTTGGAGGGTTGACAGTGAACCTTGAGTCGGGAAGAACAACACTATAGGGATTAGGTGTTCTGGTGGGAAAAGGGTATGAGAGGGATGAAGAAATATCTGATGGAGGGGTTAAAGGAGAGGAGATATCAGATGGTGAAGAAGGTGGTTCCGAGAGGATGAATGAGGAGGAAGAGGTGGTGGAGGTCTTTGAAGAGGGAGGTGATTGACGGGAACCGTCAAGGGGTTGATACACTTTGAGAGGGTCATAGGAGATCCTAACTCTTTTAGGTTTGGTTTCTGGTTCAGCAGATGCCTTTCTCTTTTGTTTCCTATCATTGTCTTGATTCCCAGAGCTTGACGATGGATTCATGATGAATTTTCAGATATTGGAAACTGCTAGGGTTTATGATATGAAAAGAGAGAGATGAAAAAGAAACCGAATGCAGAGAGAGAGAAATATGAGAGGGAAAAGAAACGTTTGAAGAGTATAAAAAAAAACTGAAAGAGAGTAAATGATGAAAAGCATTTAATGTTACGTGACATGAGGAGAGATAATAATGACAAAAGACGTGATTTGCACAGTTACCTAAGTAGACGTCCCCTCAACTGCACGCACGCTTGTCCAGGAATAGTGAACACGTGTTTACCATCTGGATAGCCAGTTACAGCTGTTTTGCTTTTAGAGAGATTCTGAATCAACTTAGACACTGAAACGTTAGTAATAACTGAACCACAGTTTCTTATTGATTTCTATCAGAACTTCTTAAAAAAAAAACATTTCATATCAAAGGATACTCATACGTAAGAATTTCTCATCTTCTCATTCTGAGCTTGTTTCTGAAGACCCAATTTGTGCCGATTATATTGAATCCATCTGGTCTAGGAACAAGATCCCAAACATCATTCCTTGTAAACTGATTCAGTTCATCTTGCATAGCAATTATCCAGTCTGGATCTTCTAGAGCATGATCAACAGAAGTTGGCTCGATCAAAGATACAAGACCTAATTGACAGTCTGCATTGTTCTTAAGGAATGCTCTTGTTCTGATTGGATCATCCTTCTTTCCAAGAATGACATCTTCTGAATGACCAGAGATGAGTCTGGATGATCTTCTGACAGATGGTTCTTCAGAAATACTTAGATCCTCCAGAGAAGCTGATACTTGATCTTCTGGTTCTTTGCTTCTGAGGAGCTCTGCTTCTGATGCGTTGCTTCTTGGCTCAACAACTTCTGATATATCAATATCACAATCTGCAAAATTATCAAACTGCTTTGGTTTTTCAGAACCAAGCTTATCATCAAACCTGATATTGATTGATTCTTCTACAACCAATGTTTCAGTATTGTATACTCTGTAGCCTTTTGAGCGTTCAGAATATCCAAGAAGGAAACACTTTTGAGCTTTGGAATCAAACTTACCAAGATGATCTTTAGTGTTCAGAATAAAGCATACACATCCAAAAGGATGGAAATATGAAATGTTGGGCTTTCTATTCTTCCACAATTCATAAGGAGTCTTATTTAGAATAGGTCTGATAGAGATTCTATTCTGAATATAGCATGCAGTGTTTATTGCTTCTGCCCAGAAATGCTTAGCCATATTGGTTTCATTGATCATGGTTCTGGCCATTTCTTGCAGAGTCCTATTCTTTCGCTCTACAACCCCATTTTGCTGTGGAGTTCTAGGGCAAGAGAAATCATGGGCAATACCATTTTCTTTGAAGAATTCTTCAAAGGATCTGTTCTCAAATTCACCACCATGATCACTTCTGACCTTTATGATTTTACACTCTTTTTCAGATTGAATCTGAATGCAGAAATCAAAGAACACTGAATGAGTCTCATCCTTGTGTTTTAAGAATTTTACCCAAGTCCAGCGGCTATAATCATCTACGATGACTAATCCATATTTCTTTCCTCTGACAGATGCTGTTTTGACTGGTCCAAACAGATCAATGTGCAAGAGTTCTAATGGCCTTGAGGTAGAAACAACATTCTTAGACTTGAATGCAGGTTTGGAGAACTTGCCCTTCTGACATGCTTCACAAAGAGCATCTGATTTGAATTTCAGATTAGGGAGTCCTCTGACCAGATTCAGTTTGTTAATCTGAGAAATCTTTCTCAAACTAGCATGACCTAATCTTCTGTGCCAGACCCACTGCTCTTCAGAAACAGACATAAGACAGGTCACCTTCTGACTCATAAGATCTTGCAGATCTGTCTTATAAATGTTGTTCTTCCTCTTGCCTGTAAATAGGATTGAGCCATCCTTCTGATTTACAGCCTTGCAAGACTTTTGATTAAAGATTATATCATAACCATTGTCACTCAATTGACTGATAGATAAGAGGTTATGAGTTAATCCTTCTACAAGAAGTACATTAGAAATGGAAGGAGAGTTACCAGACTCTATAGTTCCAGAGCCAATTATCTTGCCCTTCTGATCTCCTCCAAACTTGACTTCTCCTCCAGACTTAAGCACCAGGTCTTGGAACATAGACCTTCTTCCTGTCATGTGTCGTGAGCATCCAGAGTCCAGGTACCATGACATGTTGTGCTTTGTCCTTCTTGCAGCCAAGGATATCTGCAATAGGAATAATCTTATCCTTAGGTACCCACATTTTCTTGGGTCCTTTCTTGTTAGATTTTCTCAAGTTCTGATTGAACTTGGGTTTAACATTATAAGCAATAGGAGGAACAGCATGATAATTTTTAATGTGAGTTTCATGATATTTCCTAGGTTGTGTCACATGCTTCTTGGTGTGTGTTATGTGAAAATTTTGAGCATGTGAAGTGTGCCTAATATCATGAGAGTGGCCATACTTGAACTGATCATACAATGGCTTGTATGTAATTTTCATTTCATCAACAGGTTCAAGTTTGTATGGGGTTTCACCCTCAAAACCAATGCCAACTCTTTTGTTTCCAGATACGGCATATATCATAGAAGCTAGCTGACTTCTGCCAATACTTCTAGATAAGAACTTCCTGAAACTTAAATCATATTCTTTCAGAATATGGTTTAGACTAGGAGTGGATTTTTCTGAATCAGAAGGAGATCCAACATTATTGGATAATTTTAAAAGTTTTTCTTTTAATTCAGAATTCTCCAACTCAAGCTTCTTTGTTTCAAATTCAAATTGCTTTTTCAGCTTTTTGTATTTGAGACTAATCTGAGACTTGAGTTCCAGAAGTTCAGTTAGACCGGAAACTAACTCATCTCTAGTAAGTTCAGAAAATACCTCTTCAGAATCTGATTCTGATGTAGATTCTGATCCGTCATCTTCTGTCGCCATCAGCGCACAGTTAGCCTGCTCATCTTCTGAATCATCTTCTGACTCATCCCAGGTTGCCATAAGACCTTTCTTCTTATGAAACTTTTTCTTGGGACTTTCCTTCTGAAGATTTGGACATTCATTCTTGTAGTGTCCAGGCTCATTGCATTCATAGCACATGACCTTCTTCTTGTCAAATCTTCTTTCATCAGAAGATTCTCCACGTTCAAATTTCCTTGAACTTCTGAAGCCTCTGAACTTCCTTTGCTTGGTCTTCCAGAGTTGATTTAGCCTTCTGGAGATCAGGGACAGTTCATCTTCTTCTTCAGATTCTGATTCTTCAGGATCTTCTTCTCTGGCCTGAAAAGCGTTAGTGCATTTCTTGATATTTGATTTTAATGCAATAGACTTACCTTTCTTTTGAGGCTCATTTGCGTCCAGCTCTATTTCATGACTTCTCAAGGCGCTGATAAGCTCTTCCAGAGAAACTTCATTCAGATTCTTTGCAATCTTGAATGCAGTCACCATAGGACCCCATCTTCTGGGTAAGCTTCTGATGATCTTCTTTACGTGATCAGCCTTGGTGTATCCCTTGTCAAGAACTCTCAATCCAGCAGTAAGAGTTTGAAATCTTGAAAACATCTTTTCAATGTCTTCATCATCCTCCATCTTGAAGGCTTCATACTTCTGGATTAAGGCTAGAGCTTTAGTCTCCTTGACTTGAGCATTTCCTTCATGAGTCATTTTCAAGGACTCATATATGTCATAGGCCGTTTCCCTGTTAGATATCTTCTCATACTCAGCATGAGAGATAGCATTCAGCAAAACAGTTCTACATTTATGATGATTCCTGAAAAGCTTCTTTTGATCATCATTCATTTCTTGCCTTGACAGCTTCACGCCACTGGCATTTACTGGATGTTTGTAACCATCCATTAGAAGATCCCATAGATCACCATCTAGACCCAGAAAGTAACTTTCCAGTTTATCTTTCCAGTATTCAAAGTTTTCACCATCAAATACCGGCGGTCTAGTATAACCATTGTTACCGTTGTATTGCTCAGCAGAGCCAGATGTAGATGCAGGTGTAGGTGTAGACTTTTCACTTTCATCAACCATCTTTTAAATGAAGCGTTTTTCTCTTCCTGAATCTTTTCTAAACACGGTTAAGTGCTTGCACCTTAGAACCGGCGCTCTGATGCCAATTGAAGGATAGAAAAACACTTAGAAAGGGGGGGATTGAATAAGTGTGACTTTAAATCTTGGACGATAAAAATAAATTGCACAATTATTTTTATCCTGGTTCGCTGTTAACGAAGCTACTCCAGTCCATCCCCGCAGAGATGATTTACCTCAACCTGAGGATTTAATCCACTAATCGCACGGATTACAATGGTTTTCCACTTAGTCCGCAACTAAGTCTTCCAGAGTCTTCTGATCACACACTGATCACTCCAGGAACAACTGCTTAGATACCCTCTAAGACTTTTCTAGAGTCTACTGATCAACACGATCACTCTAGGCTTAGTTCACTCCTAAGACTTCCCTAGAGTATTCTGATCAACACGATCACTCTAGTTACAAACTGCTCAGCCAACTGCTAAGACTTCCTAGAGTATACTGATCACACGATCACTCTAGTTCCTTACAACTTAATGTAATCTATTCAAGAGTTTACAAATGCTTCTTAAAAGCGATAATCACAACTGTGATATTTCTCTTAACGTTTAAGCTTAATCTCACTAAAATATTACAACAGCAATGTAGTGAGTTGATGAAGATTCTGAGCTTTGATTGAACAGCGTTTCAGCAAGTTTGATATTCACAGAATAGATGTAGAAATTGGTAACCTTGCTTCTCATCAGAACTTCATATTTATAGGCGTTGAGAAGATGACCGTTGAATGCATTTAATGCTTTGCGTGTTCCGTACAGCATCGCATTTAATGTTATACGCTTTTGTCAACTACCTCGAGCCTTGTTCACGCTGTGTCTACTGACGTAGCCTTTAGTAGCTTTTAACGTTCCTTTTGTCAGTCAGCGTAGTCTGCCACCTGTACTTCCTTCTGATCTGATGTTTGTGAATACGACGTTTGAATATCATCAGAGTCAAAACAGCTTGGTGCATAGCATCTTCTGATCTTCTGACCTTGAAGTGCTTCTGAGCGTGATACCATCTTCTGATCTTCAGTGCTTCTGATCTCATGTTCTTCTGATGCTTCCATAGACCCATGTTCTGATTCTGCTTCGACCATCTTCTGATGTCTTGCCAGACCATGTTCTGATGTTGCATGCTGAACCATTTGAGATACAACTTCTGAGCGCTGAATTATGCGTACTCTTTATATATATATTTCCTGAAAGGGAAATTGCATTGGATTAGAGTACCATATTATTTTAAGCAAAATTCATATTATTGTTATCATCAAAACTAAGATAATTGATAAGAACAAATCTTGTTCTAACAATGCATACATTACATCATAATTGCATAGCCGAATCAGGCTTTGATCCTGTGAATGCCTAAGTCATTGAGGCATGAACTCGAGTTTCCCCTGCAAGTTCCGGAGAAACTTTTTCCTTCGAAACAACAGTTCATACACAAGGATCTCACCAAGCAAGTCAACAGATGGTAGTCTCCCTCAAGGAGATAGTTTGTTCACTTTTGGAATTCCTCAGCCGAGATTCTCCTGCATAGCAACATTCAACAGTCTTCTTCAGATAAGATAGTCTGCTTCGCATTTTGGAATTCCCTACAGGTTTGGTATTTCCCCAGCAAGGTCGAGAGATGCCACTTTTTCGTCAAAGAAAATAATTCAGAATCTCCCAGCAGATCGACAAATGATTCCCCAGCAGAATCAGTGAATGGTAGTCTTCATCCAGAAGGTAGTTCATGATCCCCAGCGGAGTCAACAAATGGTAGTCTTTCCCCCAAGGAAAGACAGTTTGTCTGTTAAATACTCAAGAAATCGACAAATGGTAGTTTCTTCAAACAGTTTGTCTGTTTCAGGGATGTTTAGTTCCCCACAGAGTCGATAAATGGTAGTTTTCCCCTTAGGAAAACAGTTTGTTGATTCCCCAGGCACCAGTCGACGAATGGCAGTTTCCATCCCGAAAACAATTCGTCCGCCTTCAAACAAAGTCATTAGCCCCTCAAAAGAGCATGGGCCCATATGACAATCTTTCAAAGATGCCAGGTCAAAAGGGAAGATGTTGAAGTTTCTTTATTACCATCAAATGGTATCTCATCTCCAAGTGCTGATGAGAAGTTTGATGAGGAAACAAACCTTTGAAGTTTCTTTATTACCATCAAATGGTATCTCATCTCCAAGTGCTGATGAGAAGTTTGATGAGGAAACAAACCTTTGAAGTTTCTTTACTACCATCAAATGGTATCTCATCTCCAAGTGCTGATGAGAAGTTTGATAAGGAAACAAACCTTTGAAGTTTCTTTATTACCATCAAATGGTATCTTACCTCCAAGTGCTGGTAAGAAGTTTGATGAGGAAACAAATCTTTGAAGTTTCTTTATTACCATCAAATGGTATCTCATCTCCAAGTGCTGATGAGAAGTTTGATGAGGAAACAAACCTTTGAAGTTTCTATTTACCATCAAATGGTATCTTACCTCCAAGTGTTGGTAAGAAGTTTGATGAGGAAACAAACCGTTGGAAATTTTCTCTTTATCTGAGATATTGTCCAAACACAACTAAGACCAGTTTCGAGATATGGACATCCAGAACGAGAGGAGGTTGTTTACCTTTTTCTAAGTATCAGCACTTAGTTAAAGAAGATGGATTGCGCATCCTACATTGCCATCCATTCACCAGAATCCACATCAAGTATTTCTACAGGAATTTGTCTCCTTATCCCCCGCCAAGTGCGACAACGGGATCAAATCATGCAAAGATTTTATCATCTCAGGAGCGCCCAAAATTCGGGCATTCTTCGATATTTAAGTCTCTTTTACGCAGGAGAGATCGAGATCTCAATCTCTCTCCCTCCAGATAAAAGAAACTTAAATAGGGGCATCTGTCATACCCTAATTTTTGACCCCCCTGAGATGACATATCTTCAGGATTTTTCATCAAGTCAAAGCAAGTACCCAGAGCAGCCTGACATTCAATCGAGGGTGTTCAAAGACAAGAAAATTCAGGCAAAGGATCAATCAATAGAGGGATTAGTCTCTAATACAATCATAAGACTCAAAAGCTTCATTATTACACCTATGATTGATTTAGACACCCAGTCATCTAAGTACAGGATTACTCAGATCAACAGACTAGGGTTTGGAGCCTATCAAGGACTAAAATCAGGGATCACTCTTGGGAAACCCTAAAAAACCTCAGGGGACCATTCAAAGACATCAACCATCTTCAAATAACTCATATGACAAGATCCACTGGACATTACACCTAAATTCAAAGTCTACAGTCATTATTTTCACATGGTCGACAAATTAGGGTTTTGACCTAATTCACCAAGATAGTTGACTTTCAATCAGGGCATGGATCCAAAACTCAAGACATGATTCAAGAATCTCTACTACCTCAATATAATCCATTTACATTAATCCTTTGAGGAAAAGATCTTGTCTTTGGAAGAGGTAGTTCTCCAATTGGTCTTGTCGGTTGCTCTGATACGTAACACCGGGGAGTCGGGAGTCTGTTGTTACTTATTTGTATATGACTCTTTTGAACATGTATATGTGATGATGTGCTGATGTGTATTGTAAACACTTTATTTTGAAAAACTCCTCTTTGAGAGTGAGAACTATACGTACATTTTTATGTTCATATCTTCCGTGTGTTATGTATAATTTTATAGGCAGGTGTTGTATGCTTTTGGCATCGTTGATGGCCATTTATTTTCTAGGTGTTTCTTGGTTACTTGGTGTAACATCCTAATTATGTTGTATGAAATTTTAACACTGATATTTTCTTGCCTAAATGCTTTGGGTAGAATTGGGGTGTTACATTAGTGGTATCAGAGCAGGTCGGTCTGTCCGGCCAGTGTTGTCTAATGTTGTTTAATTCCTCAGTACGTGATAAGTGTGTGGAGCACTGTCAGTACTTGTTGTGCCTCTAGTCGGCAGGAGTGGTTTGAAGCTTAGTGGGGGAGAAGATATACTTCTCGATTATGTTTCAATTGCAAGATGTTAGTATGCTAGTGAGGGCAGCAGTACTAATGTTGTTGGAATTTGTTGTTTTCTGAAGTGAAGGTGACTTGGACTTAAGACTTTGGTTGTTAATCAAGTTGGAGTGTCTCGGAGAAGATTTTGGTTATTTCTAAAGAATGGAATTTAGAAAGTTGTGATGCTCTAAAGCTACAGATGGACTGTGAAGTTGTTGTTTGAGTAGCCTTGTGTGAGGCGTCGTTGTTGGATCAGTGATTAAGGAAAGTATTGTGGTAGACCTTGTTGTAGGATTTTTAGTAAGTATTTGAGACGGCGGTAGGAGTTGTTGACGTTGTTAGAAGTGTTTTGGTATGTAGCTACCGGACGTCGGTGTTAGCTGGTTCAGATGATCTTGAGAGATTTGTGAATTATGGAATCATAGTGCTTCTGTGCTATGAGCAAAAGTTGGAAAAGAATATTATTAATGTTGGTACTGATAGTTTATACTCTATTATGATTGTTGGCTACCTATTGACAAATTGAGGACTTGATCACCCTTAATCTCTTGTTGATAGTAGACAGGATCGTATTGGACGTGATAGGCTTATCTGGCTAGTTTGATAATATTGGAAGTGAATGAGTCGGTGCAAGGTGGTACGACGTTGTTTATGTTGTCAACGACTTTGAATGTTCTTGAGAAAGAGCGATGGTGGGAATTGCGGATAGTTGCACATTTGTATAAGTGTTTCTTGAAGGTTTTAAGTGATTCATCATCGAAAAGGGGAATTCCGTTTTGAAGTTCTATTTTGACGGATTTAGTTCCTAGAACTATTGTTGTGTCGAGGGTTCTGTATCGGATGCTAACTTCTGAGTTGAAAGAGTTGAGAAGTCAACTTAAGGATTTTCTTGAGAAGAGGTTTGTTCGTTCGAGTGTGTCGCCGTAGGGTGCACGTGTTTTGTTGGTTAAGAAGGAAGGTTCTATGAGGCTTTGTGTCAATTTTAGACAATTGAGAAAAGTGACAATTAAGGAAAAGTATCCACTTTCGAAGATTGATATTTTGACGGATCAAGTTGGTTGGAGCTTGTTTGTTTTGCAAGTTTGATTTGAGGTATGGGTATCATCAGTGTGAAGATGATCATGCTAAGTATTTGAGAATTGTTTTGTCCGTGTTGGGAAGAAGAAGTTGTTTGCTAAGTTTCCTTATGTGAGTTTTTGGTTGAGTGGAGTGAATGTTCAAGGGTTTAAGAGGAGGTTGACTATCACTCCTATTTTGATTTTTTTTTCGGATCTGTTAGAACTGTTTGTGGTGCTTTGGGATATTTCTTTGTTGGGTTTGCAAGAAGTTCTAATGCAGAAAGGGATAAGTGGTGGTTCATGTTTTTATGCAAATTAAGATTTTTGAAAGGATTTATCTGTCACAAGATTTAGAGTTGGCAGTTGTTATTTGTGTTTGGGAAATTTGAAGGCACTAAATGTTCGGATTTGAAAAGAGGACTTTGGATGAAGTGCGTCGTAGTGATTTGAGTATTTATCCTGATGCTACTAAGAGGTATCAAGATTTGAGAAGGTCATTTTTAGTGGCAAGGTAATGAAGAAGGATATGAAGGGATTTGTTTATTTGTGTTTGACTTGTCAGAAGTCGTCTGGTTTGATGTAACTGTTATCCATCCTAAGTGGAAGCGGAATGACATTTCTATGGATTTTGTTTCTGGTTTGCCGAGGACCTCGAGTATTTGTGAGGTGATTTGGGTTATTGTGGATATATTGACGAAATATGCTCACTATATTCAGATAAGAATGAATTAACCGATGGAAGTACTTGCGAGTTGTATATTGGTCAGGTTGTTTGTTTGCATGACGTTTCGTAAGGTAATGTTCAGATTGAGATCCGAGGTTTATTTCTGAAATTTTGAGAAGGTTCGCAAAGTACTTTGGGTACAAAGTTACGTTGAGTTTGGTGTCTCGTCCTCAAGCAGATGGTCAGACTGAGAGAACGATTTGGTCACTTAAGGATCTATGAGGGCTTGTGTTATGAAACAAGGATGTGTTTGGATTAGCTTTTTGCCTTTGATTGGATAAAGCAAAGACTTTTGTCTGGTGTGCGAGCTGACACAGCAGATTAAGAGGTTGAGTCTGTTAAGAGAGAGCAATGAGTTTCTGGTGAATACTAGAAAAAGCTGGAAGTTGGATATGAAATTGGTAAATATGTTTGTTGTGGGAAATCAGAGTGCGCATCGGAAGCGTGAAATGACGCAGTTCGTATGTGTGTGTATGAATTGTTAGAGTTCAAATTTTGGACAGTGGACGTGGTAGGAATGATAAGACCACCAGATATTTTAGTTACATGTTTGACTGCTATGTCTTGGCATGGTTGTTTGGACGTTGTGCGACCGGGATGTTGGTATTCTAGTTTTGTAGAGGCTGTTCATAAGTTGTATATGCCGTGGAACTTTATGTCCTTATCTAGGATGGTGTATCGTTTCCATGGTGATGGTTCGAGTGCATGTAGCTAATTCCTTTGATGGGGGATTAGGGGTGTGTTGCCTTTGATGATGGTAACAATCTGGTTGCGGTTGGGTTAACAAGTTTATTGTGTGGGCATTGCATCTTGTTCTTGTTGTCTGTGTCTTGGTTATTTCTTGTGTTTTGGTGTTAGTCGATGAGTGCATTGTATGGGCATTGCATCTCGTTGTCGTTGTTGTGTTTTTGTTGTTTTGCTTTTAGCTAGGGTGATTCGTTGTTTCGCACTGATGGTGTCGCTATTTTTCGTGGCTTGATAGTTGGTTAGTTGGATGCGAGAGTGTATCCATGTTTTTTTGCATTTGGGATATTTCCGAGGACGAAAATCTTCTAAGTGGGGGAGAGTTGTAACGCCCGGAAAAATAAGTATATGCTTAATTTGGACGTTTGTGACGTTTATTGGAATTTTACCGTTTCTGGAGTCATTTCAGTCGGTATTAGTTCGGGATGGCGGACTAATATTTAATTGAAGGTTTTCATATTTTTGGTACTGGAAATATTATTAAGGTAATATTCTGCGTTTTGGGGTTTTTCTGAGCAATTGATTTTGGACCGTAAAGTGAGATATTTTGTTAAGTGGCTAAGAGATATTTGTGGGAGAAAAGATAAGAAGGGAAAAAGGATAGAAAGAAAGAAGAAGAAAAACATAAAAGAAGAAAAGGAAAAGGAAGAGAGAAAGAGAAGAAGAAGAAGAGGAAAAGAGATTTTGTGGAGATCAAAACAAACCTTGATCCAAGAACAAATCCAAGGTAAGGGGGAGTATGTCGTTTATTATGCATTTGTATGGTTTATATAGTTGTTCTTTTTCATCTTCTTCATCCTTTCCACATCTTCCATTTTTTCTTGTTTTGTAAGAAAATGTTAGGTTTGAGAGAGATTAATGAATCAACTATGAAAGTTGAATGTTATGTTGTTTATATGGCATGTGTGTGTTATATTAATGTTATAATGATGTATTGGTGTTAGAGTAATGTTTATAAGAGTTTGGTTGGTGGAAATGGTGATTTTAGGGTTTCTACGAAGCTTAGGTCAACCTACACAGGGGTTTGCGTCGACCTATGCAGCCTAAAAGGCAAAAATCTGGGTTTTCTGATGAATGCGTCGACCTATTGGGTCAGTGTGGGCATACCCGAGGGGGGCAGGAGTTCAATGCGTCGACCTATGATTTCCATGCGTCGACCAACATATTTTCCAATTTTTGACAGATTTTGTAACGATCATAACTTTTGATCCGTAACTCTGATTTTGTCGCCGTTCGAAGCATTGGAAAGCTAAGACAATAATCTACACTAAGATTTAATAAAATGATTCATAGGATGTAGTATCCTATTATTTTTATTAGGATTTAGAGGTAGAACTAAGTAGGGTTAACATATGAAGTATGTTTATGTTTTCCAAACTTTGAAAAGTCGTATCTTTTAACTTAGGTGTTCGTTCTATGTGTCGTTTGAAACATTTGGAAGCTATTGCCATGCTCTATATGATGATGTAGGATGTAGTAGTAGTTGGTTGATTTTCATAAATGGTTTTGTGAACTAGTGCATGATAAATCATGATGATGTGTTGTGTGAACGTTATCGTATTGATACGAGGTATATGATTAATTGTCGATAACATGAGATCATGTTCGTATGTGTTAAGTATTAATGAATGTTCATTCTTGTTATGTGACGATGTTTGGTTGTTTGTTGTTAACATGATGTGTGGCCTTATGGAAAGTAATTGTTGTTATGAGAATGATGTATTGTCATTGTTGAATTGTTGTTATTACAACTTGATGATGATGTATTGATGAAGTTGTGGGCCGATGGCCAATATTAATTTGATGTGTATAAGTGTGTTATACGTTCATCTATGCCGATGTGGCAAGTATGTTTTGACGGTGAATGTGTGATGTGTGCTTATTAATGCCTGTGTGGTAATTATGGTGTGATGTAATTGATAACGATGTTATTAATTGGTGATGTATCCTTTTGGATAGAATATAAACGATGTAACGTGAGTGTATGATCGTGTTATATTGTTGATAATGTTGTTGTCATGTAATAGAGTCATATATTTGCGCATCATAACATTTAAAGACGTTAATGGCGGAATGCTGTTAACACATGGCCTGCGGGCATTGGTTACCAGTAGGAGCTTAATGCTCGGTAACGGTATATTAGCCTGAGTGGCAAGAGGTCATCAGTGGGAGCTACATGCTCGATGACGACAGCCTGCGGGCTTCCCGAGTGGAATAAAGTCCCAGCATAATGCTCGGCAAGGGTCATCAGTGGGAGCTACATTCTCGATGACGACAGCCTGCGGGCTTCCTGAGTGGAATAAAGTCCCATCATAATGCTCGGCAAGGTGTATTTGTTATAATGACAAGGAAGAGTTCACTCCGGATTTGGTACCACATGCGTATGCATAGTCGAGTCTCATTCATCATTGTTTGTCTTTATAATTTATGTTATCATTCATGTGTCGCATTACTTATATATCGATTATGGTTGAATGAGTGGATTGCTGTGACTTTTATTCTTTAGATATTATGTTGATCCGTGTGTTGTATTTTGATTAGTTGTGTTTTAGTCGCTATATATATTATACTTATTCGTAATGAACTATATACTCACCCTTCTGCTGATTTGATGCTTGAGTGGCATCCTGCAGATTAGCCGCTTTGGGAGTCTTTGGAAGAGGTAGTTCTCAAGTTGGTCTTGTCGGTTGCTCTGATACGTAACACCGGGGAATCGGGAGTCTGTTGTTATTTATTTGTATATGACTCTTTTGAACATGTATATGTGATGATGTGCTGATTTGTATTGTAAACACTTTATTTTGGAAAACTCCTCTTTGAGAGTGAGAACTATACGCACATTTTTATGTTCATATCTTCCGTGTGTTATCTATCGTTTTATAGGCAGGTGTTGTATGCTTTTGGCATCGTTGATGGTCGTTTGTTTTCTAGGTGTTTCTTGGTTACTTAATGTAACATCCTAATTGTGTTGTATGAAATTTTAACACTCTGATATTTTCTTGCCTAAATGCTTTGGGTAGAATTGGGGTGTTACAGTTGATACTTATGAGATCATCAATTCTAAATTATATATTTGAAGCACCCAAAGTATTATACTAAGATATTTATTCGCATTAAACCAACAAGATACTATATCTTAGTCCTCCCTAATTTATTCTAATACTTCTCATCTAAGTGAACATTTGGATGTGTTGTGTATATTTCAACTCCTCCAATATAATACATTAAGATGAGTCATGAAAGAATATTAGAAAAATATAATTAATATGAATCTCAATTTTGAGGATATAATTTGTGAAAATAATCAAATATTTGATTGTAGCCTAGTAGGCTAATTATCACTTGATAAATTAGTTTTCCCAATATTAGGGGGAGGGGATAAGCCGCTGAAATCATGAACAAGAAGCTCAAATGAAAACATTAAATTATGAACAAGATGTTCAAATGAACAATTTAAAATAAATTGTTGTCTTGATCCTCGTAAAAATCAATATGAACCAAAAGTTCAAAATATTATTCATTTGCAAAGTTTATGAATAAATTATCAGTTGATAATACTCCACTCTAAGTGGATTCTCCTATTGGATAATATAAAATTGCAAATGAGTTGTTGCGGCGCCTGAAGCATGGTATGAAAGTCGGTTCCAATGTTAAAAGTCCTCTTCTAAGAAAAGAAACTAAAGATGACCCAAGTGAGAATATGAAAATGCTAAGAGCACTTTTACCTAATTTAATATTCAGTTCTAGAAAAACAAATCAAGTACATGAAATATGAAATAAAGAGATCTCGATAAATTATGTCATGGATGAAATGGAATGGAACCGAAATTCAGATAACCAAATAAAGTCAATATTGACAATGTCTTTGTATACAATATAGCACTGAAAGTGATCAATGATAACGAGGATCATGAGTCAAAGTCTATTAAAGATTGTAGACTAAGTGAGAATTGACCAAAATAAATATATTCAATTGAAGAAGAATTAAACTCACTTTACAAGTGACTCACTTTTGGACTTGTAGTCCGAACTCCTCAAGGTCTGAAACTAATTGGATATAACTGAGTTTTTGTGAAAAAGAAAAATAATAATGATATAAAGCTTGATTTATTGCTCAATGATTTTCACAAAGATCTAAGATTGATTTTGATAAAACATATTCACCTATAGTGGATTCAATCGATTTTTGATTATTAATTAGCCTTGTAACACATGAAGGGCTTAATTTTAACACGATGGATGTAATGATATCTTTTTTATATGCCTCACTTAATAGTGACATTTACATGAGACTCCCTGAAGGGTTCAATATACCAGAGGCACGTTATTGTGGATCTTGAGAAAACTACTACATCAAATTGAACAAGTCTCTCTATGGGCTGAAAGAATCTGGATGCATGAGGTATAATCGCCTCAGCGAATATTTACTAAATGATGAATATACAAATAACTCAATTTGTACTTGTATTTTCATAAAATGGTGTGGAAAAGAATTTTCAATATTAGTTATCTATGTTGACGACATAAATATTATTGGAACTCCTGAAGAGTTTCCAATAGCTATAAATTGCTTAAATAAAGAGTTTGAGATTGAGGACCTAGAAAAGACAAAATATGTCTAGGTCTGCAAATTGAGCATTTGGACAAAGGAATATTTGTACATCAAGAAGGCTATATAGAAAAGTGTTGAAATTCTTCTATATGGACAATTGTCCCATGTTGCCTACTCCAATATGGTTTTTTAGGCCTCGAGAAAAGGATGATAATTGCTTGGTCCTGAAGTACCATATCTCAGTGCAATTAGAGTACTAATGTACCTTGCTAATTATACACATCTTGTTATATTCATTTGCGGTTTTTCTATTAGCGAGATATAGTTATTCACCTACACGAAGACATTGGAACAGAATTAAACATATACTTCGCTATCTTAGATATGCAGGTTATTTGTCATATTCTCACAATGGTAGATCAGAAAGGCGTTATTTGTTTACATGTGATGGTACAACCATTTCATGGAGATCTATGAAAAAAATCATTTCAACAACTTCAAAAAATCCTACATAACTATTACCACTACATGAAGTCATTTCCAAGAAGAAATTTTAAGCAACTACTACAAATAATATCGTCTCACAAATAAATGTCTGCAGGAGGGGGAGAAATACATATGTTTTGCACTCTTTTTTCCTTCACTATGGTTTTGTCCCATTGGGTTTTTCTAGTAAGGTTTTTAACGAGGCAATTCACATTCAAAGGATATTGTACTCCGTCCTAAAATTTCCAAACAATGGAATGGTACATTCGTTCCGCTCCGTTCCATTCCGCTCCATCCCACTCCGCTCCACTCCTTTCCGCTCCCTTCATTTCGTGATATCCAAACATAGCCTAGTAGATGGTTAAGACAACTAACTGACAAGTTAATTAAAGTGAATGATAAAATCAACGGTTCAACTAAGTTATAAAATCAAAATTACATAAATGATATTTAATACATAGTTATTTTAATTTTGAATTAAATAAATTATAAAGGATAAAAGTGTATTTTTATTAAAATAATAACGTTAAAATTGAAATAAAAAATTAAAAGCTATAAACTATAAACTGAAATACTATTTGAAATAACGTTTGAAAAATAAACTAAAAGTTAGTAAGATAAGTTATAAAATCATGTTGAAAAGACTGTTACGAAAGAAGTATAAATTATGATACGAGCTTATAACACTACTAAAAAATTCGCATACAACAACGCCAAAATCATCAAAGTTCTTCCCGAAACGTGGTGACATTTCTAAACTCACGCGCTAACATTTTTTTAGTTTTTTAATTAAAAATATTAAGGATATAATTACGATTACTTCGATAATTGTGGTGATACAATCAAGCTTTTTTAGGTTCGAATTTCATCTCCCACTAATAGTTTTTTCCTTTTACGTTAATCTATGTCTTTTCATCTATATATATATATATATATATATATATATATATATATATATATATATATATATATGAGGAAGGATCAAATTACACCCGAAGAGTTACACTATGAGTTACACTCGTTCAATAACTACATCTCGAATTAATATTTTATAAATTCAACCGTTGGATTGAAACATAATATCATATAGATCATACCTATAAAGTTTGAGCTTAATCTATAATGATTTACTATGTCATTGAATTACATTAAAATTAACGTTATATGAAAGCTCATTTTGACGTTAATCTTTGGATATCTTGATGATATAGTAAATCATTATAGATTAAGCTCAAACTTTATAGGTATGATCTATATGATATTATGTTTCAATCCAACGGTTGAATTTAAAAAATATTAATTCGAGATGTAGTTATTGAACGAGTGTAACTCGTGGTGTAACTCTTCGGGTGTAATTTGATCCCTCCTCTATATATATTTATATATATATATATATATATATATATATATATATATATATATATATAGAGAGAGAGAGAGAGAGAGAGAGAGGAGGGTTATACTGACTCCAAGAGTAAGTTTTAATAACTTACTCCACATCTTGACCATTAATTCTTTTCAATCTAATGGTTATTAATAATAAGGAATAGTTTTCTCTTTCCACATTTAATGACTTATTATGTTTAACCATTAGATTGAAAATAATTAAGGGTCAAGATGTGGAGTAAGTTACTATAACTTACTCGTGGAGTCAATATAACCCTCCTCATATATATATATATATATATATATATATATATATATATATATATATATATATATATATATATATATATATATATATATATATATATATATATATATATATATATATATAGATAACACTAAGTAATCATTTTTTCACTAATAATAGAAACAACCCTAACACCAACGCCGTAGTCATCGTCGAGAAAAAAATGTTTTACTTTAAGTCACGTCAAACATTTTCAATATTTTTGTTGTTCAGTTTCGTTTCAACATCTACATTTGTATTATTTTTATGCTACGGATTATGTTCTATCTAGTAAGAAAATGCAGCCATTTAAATTTTAGAATGGAAATGACTTAATACATATTTAAACAAGTTATTTAACAATCATTCGTACATCTGAATTTTCTCTTAATACATGTGAAGTCACTACATGAGGTAATTTAGTGTAAGTGCAAGAATCCAGCAAATTAAATAGGATCTAATCAAGCATAAATGTAAGAATCTGGCAAAAGAAATACAAAATTGCAAACTACATCATGAAGAGACCAAGAATATATTATAACCAGCTATCACTAGCAATATCTTCTGCTTGCTTTCTCTTCATTTCATTGTTATCTTCTAACACGACCCCTATACATTCTTGAGATTTTTCAGCGTGCTCACCCTTATTACTTTAGATTGACAGAATACTTAAATTCTGCAAAGGTTAGTCTTATATCAAATTGTTCACCTTCGTTGGCAGTGACTCCTCCGGTAAGTAAAACTAATTCAAACTCAGCATTTCTGCAGAATAATCATATATTCAAATGTAGCAGAATTTTTTTAGCAAGAAATAATCCTCAAGGAAATCTTTCACACTTCACTGAGCAATGGTTCCATCATGATAAAACTTCGACCTTCGGATTACCATTACCTGCAGTTGATTTCACTGGTCTAGATTTTCTGAAAAATCCCAAGGATGTGGATGACTTGGAAGCATGCCATTAGTGTCCCTCTCAATCTTCAATGTTAAATGGCGTAACCAAGACAACTAGAGAAGATAAGTAAAATTTATAATCGAAAACATTTTACATAACCATACTTCAAAATCATTGATTAAGATAAACTCACCACATTTAACCAAGGAAATTACGGTCGTTGAAAAGGAACAATTATCTCTAACAAGAGACCAATCAAATCGCATGGTAGAGATTTCTGGTGAATGAATAAACTTCATCTTCGAATGAAGCTGCATAATTTAGATCAAGATTTAGTAAAGATTTGAATATCGCATAGGAATAAAATTAAGTAGATGAAAGAATCAGATCTAAAGAAGTATAGTACACATGCATAACAATATTTATATCAAACTCTTGGCAGTCATTGATCCAACATCCAAGTTGAAGGTATTAACGTGAATATATATTTGAGAATGGTTTTTATTCATATCAATGGTTATTCATTAAAAATTGCATTTGTGTTATTATACTAAATATTAGTAGTTTAAAATGGTTGAGCGGTGGAAAAATGGAACACAGATTAATTAATTAGTGACACAAGAAATGCTTAGTACCTAAATCTCATTCATTGGTGGAGAAAGGGATTAAGTATTTGGGAGAGCATACGAAACTTTTGGGAAAGAAAATACAACTTTTATTATAGAGTTATTATAATTATTTGCTTGATACAAACTCAAGCACATCACCTCTATTTATACTAACAACATTCTTAAATCAACGGCTAAGATTTTTCCACCACAAACTAAACTAAATCTAATGGCTATAAATGATCCTCTAGAATTTTCTTTATTAATCTTGAAATATCATAATTTATCCTTATCTTCTATAGAGTTCCATGAATCTCTAGAATATGCTTCTAGAAATTGGACCTACTATAATATAAAGTTGGGCTTAATATTCCTAAGGCCCAAAAACTATTATATTCAAAATCAATTTAAATATTCAAATTTTTCCGCTTACAATCATTCGGTGTTTTCCCTGTTTGTTGGATCTAGATCAACAGTCTAACTTTACATATAGTTTTTAATTTATATTAAATAAAAATCATTTAATTTTATACTTTATTTATTTGATCTTATTTAACGAGCAAAAAATATTAATGTGTGAATGAAGAAAAATTTGTAATTGCATAGAATATAAGTCCCTTAGTAACAGTATGAGCAAAAAGTATCAGAAACAAGCAGCAAGACGCACAATGAATAAAATATTTTTAATGACAACAAACCCATCACAACTAGGTGTGAAGCAGCACCTGCAAAACGGAGCACCAACCGAAACAATCAAAAACTTAGACACAATGAATAAAATATTTTTACTAACAACAAACCCATCACAACAAGGTGAGAAGCAGCACCTCCAAAAAGGAACACCAACCGAAACAATCAAAAACTCAAGAAGCATATGTCAGTACAACCAAGGCCACTAGGTAGAACCTGACACCGCGGAACCACCACAACCATGAACATAATGCTCGAGAGAAAAAAAACACTCTTAACCTCAGCAAGGTCAAAGGCACTCGATACCCTTGTTGACTAATACAGAGAATATGGCTTTCTAGTAAACAATTCGGGTGGATTGACTTAAAGGTAGAAAAGGAAGCGGAGATGATTAATGACATGGATGTTTTGGTGGTGGATAATTTTGGGGGCAGCATTGGAGACATAATTGAGAAGAGGAGGGAAGCGTCTAGTGAGTTCCGGAACATGATTAACTTGAAAGAATGTATGCTTAGACTTAAGTCAAGACAATTATGGTTGAAAGAAGGGGATAAAAACACTAGATTTTTTCACAATGCCATGAAAAGGAGCTACCGTAAGAATGCGATATCGGTTTTGGAGGGGATGAATGGTACGGTGGAAGGAGTAGAAGAGGTGAAGGTGGAAGTGAAATCTCATTTTGAAAATTTTTTCAAGGAAGAGGATGTTTTTAGACCGGTGCCGGGAGATTTGAATCTCACGTGCTTAAACGAAGGAGATAGGGCGAATCTTGAGAGGGAGCCTACGGAAGAAGAAATAAAGGAAGCGGTTTGGGATTGTGACGGGAATAAAAGCCCGGGTCCGGATGGATTCACTCTCGAGTTCTTTCAACTTTGTTGGGAAACGGTTAAAGACGATGTTGTCTCTTTTGTGAAGGATTTTTTCATTAAAGCTAGACTTACCAAAGGATGCACTTCTTCTTTTTTAGCTCTAATTCCGAAAGTTCAAAACCCTCTTTCTCTAGCGGAATTTAGACCTATTTGCCTTGTGGGGAGCCTTTACAAGATTTTAGCGAAAATCTTGGCTAGAAGATTGAGAAATGTTGTGGGGAAGTTGGTTTCTAGTAATCAAACGGCATTTATACCGGGGCGAAACATAGCGGACGGAGTGTTGGTGGTGAATGAGGTGCTCGACTTAGCAAAAAGAAGTAAGCGTAGTTGTGTGGTTTTGAAGGTGGATTTTGAAAAGGCATATGACCGAGTAAGTTGGAAGTTTTTAGCGTTTGTCCTAACAAAGATGGGGTTCGGACCAAAATGGTTAGCTTGGATGGAAGGGACTATTTTTTCCAGCAGCATGTCCGTTCTTATAAACGGTAGTATCACGAAGGATTTCAAGACGGAGAAAGGCCTTCGCCAAGGGGATCCTCTATCTCCTTTTATGTTTGTTTTGGTAACGGAGGTTCTAACGGCATTGATGAATAAGGCTATTTCTTTAGGCGATTTTCAAGCTTTCAAGATTAGTGAAGTGGAAGAGGTTAGTATGCTTCAATTCGCGGATGATACCATAATCATTGGGGAAGGAGACACTTCTAATCTTTGGAGTATGAAATCGATTCTAAGGGGTTTTGAAATCATGTCGGGTTTGCGAATTAATTTTCATAAAAGTAGTGTTTACGGAGTGAATGTGGGAGAAGGATATCTTGAGGCGGCGTCAACTTTTCTTTCTTGCAAAATAAATAGTTTACCTTTTAAATTTCTTGGTGTTAAAGTGGGAGATAGTCCAAGAAATTATTCCATGTGGAAGGAGTTGATAGCGGCGTTGAAGAATAGACTAGCGGTGTGGAAGGGAGTGCATCTAAACATGGCCGGTCGGATTTGTATGATTAATGCGGTGTTAAATGCTCTTCCAATTTACGCTCTTTCTTTTTATAAAGCCCCTACTAAGGTGCTTAAAGAAATTAGCTCCATTCAAAGAAAGTTTCTTTGGAGCGGAAGCGAAACTAAAAGAGCCATAAATTGGATTAGTTGGGAGATGGTGTGCAAAACAACCGAAGAAGGAGGATTAGGAGTTAAAAATGTGGAGGTGATGAACATTTCGCTTCTAAGCAAATGGAAGTGGAGGATCCTTACGGAAGAAAATGCGGTTTGGAGGGGGATTCTTAATTCTAGATACGGAAATATAAGGAGGAAGGTGTTGATTGGGGATGTTTCGGTGATAGAAAAGGCGGACTCTATATGGTGGCGTGATCTTATAATATCTGACAATTATGAAACTATGCTGCTCCATAATTTTTCAGGTGCGGTAAAGTGTACTCTAGGCGACGGAAATCATGTTCCCTTTTGGTACGGCTGCTGGGCGGGTAATACTCCTCTGCTGGCCTTTTTTCCAGTACTGTTTGCTAGAGCCAGCGATGACGGATTGACGGTGGCTGAAGCTGGCAGTCACGGTTTAACCGGATGGCAGTGGGAGGAAAGCAAGCTGCTGGCTGACAGTAGCAGCAACTCGCCGCTGCAATGGCAGGACCTGCTGGACTACATCGGAGCGGAGGTCCCTCAGTATGGAAAACGGGACGTTTTCTCTTGGCACATAAACAAAGAGGATGTGTTCTCGGTAAGGTCCTGTTTTTCTTGGTTCTATACAATGCTGTCCGGTCCGGCCATTGATGAGAGGGTTGTTAAAGCCGCTGCTTTCGTGTGGACACTCAAAGCCCCTTCAAAATTCTTGTTCTTCGGTTGGAGAGTGATCCATGACCGGATTGCCACCAAGAAAAATCTCCTACAAAGGAGTATTTTAAACGGTGCTGAAATTTTATGCGATTTTTGTGCAAGTGAGGAGGAAAGTTTGCTTCATCTTCTAGGTGGCTGTACGGTGTTGATTGAGGTTTGGAAAAAGGTCTATGCTTGGCTTGGAAATACAGTAGAGATTTCCTTGGAGGACTTTCTTCTCTTTCCGTTTTTTTCCGCAAACATGAAGTCATTAGCCAAAAGGAAGGTGGTGGGTGTGATATGGCTCGCGACTTGTTGGAGCATATGGTTGAGTCGAAACAACATCATTTTCGAAAAGGGGAAGTTTAGTTTTATTGAGTGCATGACGGCGATAGAGTACCGATCGTGGACATGGTTACAATCGTGTTCTAAGAAGTCTACTTATTGTAATTATCATATTTGGCATGTCCTTCCGCTAACTTGTTTCGAATAGCGGTTCGTGTACTTTTGTAATCGGGTGGAGCATCCCTTTTGCTCTTAGATTAATTCCATTGCCTATTTAAAAAAAAACATATAAGCACTACAATGAATAATATTTTTTATGACGAACAGCCATTTCTAACATGCTAAAAATCGTGAGGATATGTCCTAGGTGCGTAATATTTTATTTTTTAATAATATAAACATCATATTACATTTGCGTTTTAAAAAACCGAGGTAACACAACTATAAGTTACCATCTTTTTTAATCCATAAAAAAATAGTAAACCTGTTATCTTGATTTTTTTAGTACCGAGGTAATATGGCTATAAGGAACCTCGCTTCAAATCTCTTTTGCCGCATTTAAAATTTTTTTCAAAGATTTATCACTTGCCGTCTTTTCCAGATGTCATGTTTTATTTTGTTAATTATTATTTCTCAAAAACTTTGTTAAATAATAGAAAATGAAATATTTGATTGATAATAAAAAACAACACAACAAAGAAAATTACTAAAAAAATTCAAACTTCTCAGTGAACTCAACTTCAACATCACCCTTAACTATCCCTAACTTATAGAGAAGTTTAGAAAGAAATATTCCATAAGGTATGAGGAAAGTTGTTTCCTCCCGATAAGTCTTTATCATTTTCTTTAAGAAGCTGAAAATTGTAAGAGGAAGATTAACTCTAATGTTGTAGGTGAGGAATAACTCGAGATTCTTGTCATACCAACTAAGTGTTTACAATTCTTTCTCTCTTGGACGAAGATTTACCACTAGAAGTTGAAATCAAAATTTAATAAGTGGGATTAGAGAAGCAGTACTAGATAGATTATTTTGGTTGGCAAAAAGTCGGTGACAGTGGGTTGCATAGACATTGTTGAATTCTTAATGTTCAACACAACTATCAAACTCTTCACAATTGATTGTCATAACAATTAGTGATAGAGTAATGTATAAATGATTGACATTGACATAAGACTGGATGATTTCTTGACCAGACTGGGGTCATGTAGAATGTTAAAGTAACCATTCAACTTTTGTTTGTTAACAGCTTTCCTCAAATTTGGTTCAAAATGTTCGAAATCCCTGAAATCAACATACTTTTCATTGATAACGAACAACAAATTTGCATCCATTTTTTATAAGAAAAAAAAAGAAGGAACTTGAAACAAGGAAACATAGAGTTTGTAGTAAGACGTTGAAAATACTTGAAAAAATGTTTGAACTTTAAAGTTTGAAGACACAACAATTTGATAGTCTAAAAGAGACGTTACAACTTGATTATATAGCTAATCATTGTTATTTTAGTTATATGATTCCATTGCATGCGCGACACGTCGGTGTTCTAACCTCGCTTTTTATTCTATTTCTTATTTGTAAATTAAATTTTCTTATCCATCGGTGTTCCTCCTCTTCTCTTCTCCTTCTTTCAATTCAACACATGATTCTCTTTTGTAGAAGATGTTGACGTTTATGTGACTAGTTTAACTATTATTGTTTCCACCTTGTGTTGTTCATGAAACCTTTAAAGTTCATGATTCATATGGATTTTAATTTGATGGTGTTAGGTGAAGATTTCGTTTAGAAAGAATATCCTTTGAAGAGTTAGAATTCGAAGGAAGATGGTTACTGATGACCATTTCTGAGTTTAAAAATGTCTGCTGATGGCCATGTTTCGAGAATGATTGTTTAAGTTGAAATAAAGATAGTTAGAAACGGAGCTAGTTCGAAGAGAATCATCTTTGAGACTTAAACGTTTTTGCGAAATACGTAAAGTACTGAAGCTTAACGTGTTTTCGTGGCATTCTCGGTGCTGATCACGTTGCCACGCGTCGAAAGAGGATTCAGGCGAGAGGATTTGAATTTCGAAGTAGTCTGTGTAACCGTACAAGGACAGATGGTATCCCAGGGATTCTTGTGGGTAACGTGGCATCAGATTAGTGTAGGACCGTTAGGGTCGAAATTAGTATAAATAAGGGTCTTAATGTTAGGATTCCGGGTGTTCATTTTGTACAAATCACTCACAAACCACTCAAGTATCAAGTGTTTAGAGAACGAGTTCGCTGAGAAATGTACGTATGACACCAACACTAGTTTAATACATTTGTATCTTTCTTTATTCAAGTATCTTTTCATTAATAATGCTTTCGATTACTTTCTGTTATTTACATTCCTGCACTTCTTTTATTTCGTCTAACTCTTATCTCGAAGCATTTTACATTCCTGCATTTAACATTCCTGCACGTTACATTCTTGCACTTTACATTTCTGCAGTTTATACGCTTTTATTTACATTTCTTTGTCGAAAGTCATACTTACGTGTATAACAAGTGTTGTTTTTAAGTAAACATTCACACGATCATATCACAAACAACTTTTCTTGAAGCCAGAACAAACAAGCATGAATCAAATCATATCGAAAGACAATTGTTTGACTATGTCCTAGGATCAATCTAGTCGATCCTGCGAGTAACCAAAGTATATTTTATAGTTTGGAGGACTAGCGGTTGTTTACCGGAAATCACCGTAAATAAATTGGCACACCCAGTGGGACAGTGTCAAACAGATTGTTATTAATTGATTGTTTTGTTTTGTCTAGAAAATATCAAGACCTTGTATGAACCTTGGGAACGGTAAATTAATCAACAGTGCACAACCGATTCCCAAACGAAGGTACAACAAGAAAATTGTCAATACGGCCAGTGGAGGGGGAGATCAAGATCCCCCACAAGGGTCAGGAACAACGGCGGCAAATTCTACGCATGTTTCGACTTCTACTCAAGGAGCGCAGGATATACCGGTTTCGACAAGATCTGGACTCATAGGTAGTTCCCAGGCGATACCTGAAAATACTACAGGGACGATAGGGACTATGCCAGTTTCGAGTTCGACCACCGCGCCTCCATTCATCAGCGCAAGCGAGATACCACCTTTCTCGAAAAACGCTGCAAGTCAATTATTTTCCCCAGGACCATCATCCATTTTCGAAGGTTGGACACCCAACAATCCATATGGAATGCCATATTCATATATGACAGGATTACGAGGATCAAGGCCTACATACACTACAACTAACCCGACGGCATTTTCGCCGAATGTCAGTTCGATAGGTCGAAGCGCACAGAATACTGGCTTCTCTGCCCAAATACCCCCTTTCACCACAAATAGTCAAGCAACATTTCGACAGAAAATGGATGCAAGTAACCATGATATGTTAGGAACCCTTGCTAAAGAATTGGGGTCGATCTTGAATCCATTAGCAACAAACATTGCCAGGACTAACCAGGATAATGTGGAAACTTTCCAAAAAATATCATCTCAAATAAATCGAATGGCGGATTTCTTAGGAGTCCCACAAAATAGGCGAGGGAACAACCAATCAACCTATCAAGAAGGGGACCCAATTTTAGAACAAGTTCGAAAAACAGTTCCGACACCCAGGCCAACGCCAGTCGAACAAAATCAAGTGATAGATTTGGAAACTCAAAATCAGACTGCTAACGTTGGTCGACAAGAAATTCCCCAACAACAACCTAGAGTAGTTGTAGTGGGAAGAGACGAACATCTTGACAAAGTCGTACATAGGGTTAGGAGAGACAACCTGGCAACAGAAAATAACCTAACTGCCATGATAGAGAGAATTATGGCCAATAATGGCCTCAATACTGGGCTTCAACGTCCAAATTATACATACCCCATAGCAGAATATATTATGCAAACAGAATTGCCAAGGGGTACCAAAGTACCAAAATTCACTAAATTTTCAGGGGACACCAGTGAGTCAACCGTGGAACACATAGCCAAATATTTGACGGAAGCAGGAGATTTAGCAGGGAACGAAGATTTAAGAATTAAATACTTCCCTAGTTCGCTAACAAAAAATGCTTTTGTTTGGTTCACCACGTTGCCCCCAAATTCCATAGATGCATGGGCACACTTGGAGAGATTATTCCATGAACAATTCTACATGGGTCAAACCAAGATAAGTCTGAAAGAACTGGCTAGCATCAAGAGGAAGTTCACGAAGCCTATAGATGATTACTTAAATAGGTTCCGTTTGTTGAAATCAAGATGCTTCACGACTGTCCTAGAGCATGAATTAGTCGAAATGGCTGCACGTGGTTTAGATTATTCAATTCGAAAGAAATTGGATACTCAATACCTAAGGGACATGGCCCAGTTGGCAGACAGGGTTCGACAAGTCGGACGACTAAAAGCAGAAAAGGCCACAGCAAATAAAAGTTACAAGAAAGAAAGGGTAGCATACGTCGAGGCTGAAGACGTCGACGGCGAATCTTTCGAAGATTCATACAGCGTGGAAGAGGTCAAAATAGATCTAGCTGAATTAAAAGAAGCGCCACCTTATTCTTGCAAATTGCTCACACCGGCCAATGGAAAAAATCCAGTAGAGAATGATAAAAGCGATAGATTTCCTAAGAAAACTTATACGTTTGATATCACTAAATGTGACGAGATATTTGATTTACTAGTAAAAGATGGCCAGATGATAGTGCCTCCTAATTCCAAAATTCCTCCGTTAGAACTACGGAAGAAACGAGGCTTTTGCAAATATCATGGTTTTTTAGGCCACAAAACCTCACAATGTTTTCTTTTCAAGGATCTAATTCAGAATGCTATCAAGGACGGACGTCTGAAATTTGCTGACAAAACCAAGAGTCATATGAAGGTTGACACAAACCCTTTGAATGTCGCTGCCACTGACCTGTGTGAACCACTTGACGTAGACATGGTGGAAGTGTCCGAAGTAGATGTTGCTGAATCAGAGATAATTTCAACTGGAAAGCAGGCTACTGAAAGCCTAAATGACAACAAAGTCTTCAATACTGATGTTGAAGAATCCTTCGATGTGGAAATGACTGAAGATCTGAAAGGAAAAACCAGTGAGGCCACTGAAGACCTCAGGGCAAAACTTCAGCAGATACATATTTCTGAAGCTCCTCCGGCAGTTGTTAACATGGTCAATGTTAGGCGTCCTTTTTCTGAAATAGAAGAACTAGAAAAATGGCTGATATGGGAGAAGGGAAACATTGAAATCCCACCAAGAGGGGAAAGCTTGAAAGATTATCTCTGGAATTACCATGAGAAGAATGGCGGAAAGATGCTGATGTGCCCAAGGTGTTCAATCATGCTGAATCGAAGGGTTCAGGCTAATTTCGAAAGGGCCTTACGAGAAAGATTGGAATAACTCTGGAGAGGAGGAAACCCATTGCTAAAGGTATACCCAAAGATGGAAGAAAGCTTGGTGGGTTTCTTGGTCAAGTGTCATAAAGAAAACACTGAGGTTTCATTGTGTCCCAGATGTGGAGCAGTCTATGACGAATTGCTGGCACGATCATTTGAAAGGATATATTTCTACATGGGTCGAGAAACCCAGAGGCTTCATCCCAACCTGTATGGGTTCGATATATGGACCCCATCGAAGAGGCCTGACAGCCCACACCCTAGAGCTCTAAGGGTCACGTTCAAAGTCCTTGCAGACATACCCAAGGATAGATGGATGTAAGCTGGTGCGAGAACTAACAAATGGCGAAGTTGGGACCAAGGGGGAAGAACTGCAATGGCATATAGGAAACAATTCCAAACCTCAAATCGAGAGATGTACAGGTTGGAGAATTACAAAGGCAAAAATCCTATGTCTAGATCCCAATGGAGAAGGCACCAGAGGATGAAGAAGGCCCAAAGAGAATACAAACCAAGGGAGATTGGAGAGTCTAGTAGCAACCAAGTCCCAACCCAGGGGGCAAGGACAAGTAAACCTCCAGTAGAACGCAAGTTGTTCGACTCTGAAAAATGAGAAGGAAGAAGAAAAGATGCATTCCAGCCCTTGGAAAGAAGACGATAGAATGACAAATGATTTCGACTCATATGGAGTATCGTCTATAAACCTTAATTGCAATGTTTTGTCAGTGCTCCCTCATGAATTTAATCAAGAAACAGAAGCCGAAGATTGTGAGGAAGCTGATGTGGAAGATATGGCAAGACACAGACCTGTGTGTTATTATGTGCTAAATAATGGAGCAGTCGAAGAGCAGAATGCATTCTTTGAGAGGCCGGATGAAGGTATGAGAAATCATCTAAAACCACTCCATAGAAGGGCTAAGATTGAAAATGTTGGCATTAACAAAATCCTAGTAGATGGAGGGGCAGCAGTGAACCTAATGGCACAGTACATGTTAAAGAGAATTGGTATGTTCGATACTGATATAAGGCCACATAATATGTTCTTGTCTAACTACGAAGGCAAAATAGGGCAAACTCTAGGAGTTATTCAAGTAAATTTAACTGTGGTTTCGGTCACAAGACCAACGATGATCATGGTGATACCAGCGAAGGCAAACTACAATCTTTTGCTGGGAAGAGAGTGGATCCATGGAGTTGATGCGGTGCCTTCGACAATGCATCAAAGATTAACCATTTGGAGGGAAGATGGTATAGTATAGAACATTGAAGGGGATCAGAGTTACTACATGGCTGAAGTTAATCAAGTCAATAAAACCAGTTTCGACAAGAATTTGGCAAACATAGGGCCTTGCCATGCTGCAGAAGATATATACACCCCAAATAAGAATGCCTTATACCATTTGTCTTTACACCCAAATAGATTTCAATGGAATAGAGAAATAATGGACGGTCCAGAAGATACCGCACCAATAGAGCATTTTCCAACAGTACGACCAACAGGCTGGGACAACGACCCTGATGATGTCTGAATCATCCTTCTTCGAAAAGATTTCGGCTTAAATAGCCGAGAACAAAAGAAAGACGGCTCTCGAAGCCGAGTTATCAAACATGGTTGGAGGTGCAATCTCAAGAAAGGAAGAAACGACGGATTCTGGTACACATTCGATCCCTCAATTCCTTGAAGACACAGTTCAAGCCGAAAAGATCTCAGGTGAAGAGTTGAGTCAAAGGCTGGATGCAATCTATGACGAAGAACCCTTGGAATACGAGAAAGACCCAATGGGGGCAAATATCAAAATGTTAGCCCAAGATCCACTCGAAGAAGTAAATCTTGGAGACAAAAATCAGAAAAGGGTAACATACATCAGTGCAAACCTAGATTCAACTTTGATATCAAAGGTCATAACATTACTCAATGAAAACAAAGACTGTTTCGCTTGGGACTATGACGAGATGCCTGGTTTAGAAAGGGACTTGGTCAAACTAAAGTTACCAATAAAAGAAAGAAAAAAGCCCATCAAGCAAACCCCTAGGAGGTTCGCACCGGAGATTCATTCGAAGATTAAAGCAGAGGTCGAGAGACTTCTACGATGAAAATTCATCAGAACTACAAGGTATGTTGAATGGATTGCTAATATTGTGCCAGTTATTAAAAAGAATGGTTTATTAAGAGTGTGCATAGATTTTCGTGATCTAAATGCAGCAACGCCTAAGGATGAATATCCCATGCTTGTGGCAGAAATGTTGGTAGATTCGGCCGCAGGCTTCGAATGTCTAAGTATGTTGGATGGATATTCTGGGTATAACCAGATCTTCATTGCAGAAGAAGATGTGTCCAAAACAGCTTTTTGTTGTCCAGGGGCAATAGGTACCTACGAGTGGGTTGTAATGCCTTTTGGCCTAAAAAATACTGGGGCAACATATCAAAGAGCAATGAATTCTATATTCCATGATTTTATAGAAACTTCCATGCAAGTATACATAGATGACATTGTTGTAAAATCTGTTTCAGATTACAGTCATCTTGACCATCTGAGCCAATCATTCGAAAGAATGAGAAAACATGGCTTAAAGATGAACCCCCTTAAATGTGCTTTGTTTGTGCAGGCTGGAGATTTCCTGGGCTTCGTAGTCCATAAGAAGCGAATAGAAATTAATCAAAATAAAACAAAGGCTATTATGGAAACAAAGCCTCCATCCACGAAGAAAGAGTTACAGTCTTTGCTGGGAAAGATAAACTTCTTGAGAAGATTTATCTCGAACTTGAGTGGACGCACGCAAGCTTTTTCCCCCTTACTTCGACTAAAGCAAGGAAAGTTCGAATGGCGTGCTGAACATCAAGAAGCTTTTGAAAAAATCAAGCAATACTTGATGCATCCACCAATATTGTCTCCCCCAGATAGGAAGAAGCACATGCGCCTATATATTTCGGCTTCAGATAATACAATAGGTAGCATGTTAGCCCAGGAGGACAACAATGGCATCAAAAGGGCCATTTATTACTTAAGTAGAGTACTCAATGATGCAGAGGCTAGGTATAGCGCAATAGAAAAACTCTGCCTCTGTCTATTTTTCTCTTGTATCAAACTCAAGTATTATATAAAGCCAGTTGATGTTTATGTTTCGTCTCATTGTGATGTTATTAAACATATGCTATCAAAACCAATATTGCATAGTCGAATTGGCAAATGGGCTTTAGCCCTTACTGAGTACTCTTTGACATTTCAACCCCTTAAGGCAATGAAAGGTCAGATCATATCAGATTTCATTGTTGACCATGCAGTGGTTGAGAACCCTCAACAATATGTAGACTTGAAACCTTGGAAGTTATACGTCGATGGTTCGACTCATAAAGAAGGAATCGGCGTTGGAATACTGATAATTTCTCCTGATGGAATTCCAACAAAGCTCAAGTACAAGATCGAAGGTCCCCTATGCTCCAACAATGAAGCTGAATATGAAGCACTAATCGCTGGACTTGAAGCTTTGTTAGAATTGGGGGCAACAAGAGTCGAAATTAAAGGAGACTCCGAACTAGTGATTAAGCAACTAACGAAGGAATACAAATGTATCAAAGAAAATTTGATCATGTATTTTGTCATAGCAAATAGGCTGCTTAAAAAATTCGAGTACGTGGATTTAAATCATGTTTCAAGGTTGAATAATCAAGAAGCAAATGATCTGGCACAGTTAGCCTCAGGATACAGGGTATCAAAAGAAAAACTAGAGGAACTGATCGAAGTGAGAGGAAAAGCAATGGCCACCAAGCTTTCCCCGAGTGATCTGGAGAACTCACAATTAGGTTTCGCTAACAAAGAGGAGTTCGAAGTGTTAAATATAGACTCTTTAGTAGACACAGATTGGAGGAGCCCAATTGTGAACTATTTAAAAGAGCCTTCGACAAACACTGATAGAAAGGTAAAGTACCGAGCCTTATCATACTTCTTGATGGGAAATGAATTGTTTAAGAAAACTCCTGGAGGAATCTTGCTGAAATGTTTGGGTGAAGCGAAAGCATATTTGGCTCTCTCAAATGTACATAGTGGGGCATGTGGTGCACACCAAGTGGGGCACAAAAAGAAATGGCTTTTGTTTCGATACGGAATGTATTGGCCTTCCATGTTAAAAGATTGCATAGAATTTGCAAAAGGATGCCAAGAATGTCAAGAACATGCAGGTATTCAAAATGCTCCAGCAAATGAATTAAGTTCAATAATAAAACCATGGCCTTTCAGAGGTTGGGCACTAGACTTTATTGGGGAAATTCACCCCAAGTCTTCTAAAGGTCAAAGATATATCCTAGTGGGAATAGACTATTTCACAAAATGGGTCGAAGCGATACCACTTGCAAATGTGGATCAGGAGGATGTGATTGAGTTTATTCAAAAGCACATTATATATAGATTCAGAATCCCAGAGAGTATAACCACAGATCAAGGATCAGTGTTTTCTGGGCGAAAGATGCAAGATTTCGCCAAAGAAATGGGGTTCAAGTTGTTTACCTCTACACCTTACTACGCTCAGGAAAATGGACAAGTTGAAGCAGCAAATAAGATAATAATTGGTCTTATAAAGAAACACGTAGGGAAAAACCCCAAGAGTTGGCATAAAACTTTGGACCAAGCACTCTGGGCGTGTCGAACGTCGCCAAAAGAAGCTACAAACACTACACCTTTCCAATTGACGTTCGGACACGATGCAGTGCTCCTAGTTGAGATATACTTGCAGTCAGTCCGGATTCAAAGACAGGTAGAAATTCCTCCGAATACATATTGGGAATTGATGATGAACGAGTTAGTAGATTTGGACGAAGACAGACTTCGAGCGTTGGAGATGATAAAGAGGCAAAAAGAAAGGGTGTCCAGAGCATACAATAAAAAGGTGAAAGGTAAAACATTTATTAATAATGACTTAGTTTGGAAAGTTATTTTACCTATAGATCGAAAGAATCAGGCACTTGGTAAATGGTCCCCACACTGGGAAGGACCCTTTCAAATTTTATAAGTATTCTCAAATAACGCTTATGAGATAAAAGAATTGGCAGAAGATCGCAGGATCTTAAGAGTAAATAGGAAGTATCTGAAGAGATACAAACCAAGCATGCACGAAGTAAATATTGCAAAAACGTAGATATTCGAAGTATGCTACGTAGGCCAAAATGGTAAAACAAGCACCAAAATGGCTTCGTGTTCAAGCAAGATATGTGGTAAATAAAGTAAAAAGACAAAGCAATGCTAAAACATATTTCATTAGAAGAAGAAGAGTACATCCATTTGGGGATTGTTGTTTCCATCAACTACAGAATTAAAAACATACTAGAGGCTAACAAAAGGGGCATCCAAAAAATTGGAGACAATGAAACTAAAAACTATAACATCTCCATCAAAAGCCTCAGACAACGCACCCTCTAGTTAATCCTTTGTTCTAAACCCACCCAGGATAGCAGGGGCAAGCTTTCTGCTTCGAACATGTCTAGAGACCCCGACCTGCGCATTCTTCTCACTATGCCCTTTTTGAGAAACATGTAGGACAAGAATCTTCCATAAGGAAGACACGTCACCACACCTTGACAAGAAGCAGCCTTGGAAACAGCTTCGACAAGCCCTTTGAAGATCAGCAATGGAAAGTTGATCTTCTTTCCCCGGAGGGCATAGAGTATAAACTCCTGATCCTCCATCATGATGCTGTCTAGGTCATGGCTTCGTGGGCGGAAGTTGCCCACTAAAAGCTGGTGCCAAATCCTAATGACTTTAGCACTAAAGGGATCATTTTCCATGAGGGTCCTCAACATATGGTAGGTGGTCATGTTGATAGTGTTGTCATCAAACGATTCTCCAGAGTTGTTACATCTCAGCAAGTCAGAGATGGTTAAGGAAGTGATGGTAATGTGAGCCATTCGAACCTCGGACACGATGGTGGTTCTCCCTTCTGGATCTATGCGCAGGGACGCAAACATCCAGAAATCTGCTAACATGTTGGGATAAACAGACCCCTCCAGGATTTCGTGATAGAACTGGAGTTGTTGATTAGCAAAGAGTGCGCTGATGCTGATGTGACTCTCTTCAAACTCTTCCTCCGAAAGTTTGAATTCCTTTTTGATACAGGCTCTGATGGTATTGTAGGTCAAGGGTTGCGCCATTTAAGAGAGAGAATGCAAGTGATTTTTGTCAAAATTCTGTGTTTGAAAGGATGCAAGGAGAAGAGAGCAAATTTTGATAAGAGTTTGGGGAAAGTATGAAGAAAGGAGTAGAATGCTAACGCTTTATATAGAATACGTTGGCCATAAAAGAACGGTTCATTTTTTAAGTGTTGATTGGGCTGCGTTTGGTATCCCCAAGAGAAGTTATGGCTTCCGCCGTTTCCCGCCTTGGAAATTGAAGTGTAAACATGATTGAAAACTGATACACGCACGTCTCAAGTAGACGTTTTGAAAAAGGTGATGTCATCATTTAATGATGGATACGGCTAAGGGAAGTGGAAACGTCAAGTCTAGGCTTAAGAGGCTGCGAAGGGTAATCATGTCACGTGGGTGCATTATTAAAATCATTATGATAATAAAATAATTTTAGCAATTGTTAGGAATTGCTAAAACGTTACTTATGACAACTGCAAAAATAGATGTGTGGAAGATTGAAAAATAAAATTGCATATATATTCTGGAGGAAGTTCGATTACAAAATAAACTAAGTACAAAAAATAGTACAAGGGCCAAAGTGGCTAATTAAAATCCTTGGGAAGATTATCTTTCATCTTCGAATATTGAGTCTCCCATAAGGACATATGACGTTCGATTATTGCGTGTTGTCTTTTGAGTTCTTCGATCTCTAGCACTAGCTTCTGTGCCGTCTCGAAGTGTTGAATCCCTAACTGCGCCACTTCAGTCAATTCTTCCTGATGAGTTTGTTTGATTACTGCCTGACGAGACTGGGTATTCTTTATCTTCTCTTCGAGGAGTTCAATTTCTTGTTTCCAAGATTTGATATTCGTTTCACAATCTTCATATTCCTTCTAGTTCTTTGAACGTTCAAGCCTAAGGGCGTCAGCCTTTATTGCTGCATCATTTGCAGCTTTCCAAGAAGAACTATGAGAAGTCACCTTTGTTGCGAGTTGCTCGTCAATATTCTGTTTTCGTAGAAGATTGGATTGGAGTTGATCAATCAGAGAACCCAGTAAAACAATTACTTCTGAGACTTCCTCTGAGACCAGGAGTAAGTCTACTTTCTTCAAAAGATTGTTTAAGCTATAACATTTGGTGGAATCCCTGCTTAGAGCTTCGACGAGGTTGGTTTCGAAGAACTTTTCCCTTATTTGACGAAGGAGATTAGGAATATCATCCTTGTCACCAGTATCCTCCAAGACATTAGAAGAAGTTCCAAGCCCAATGGGCGAAACATTCTCGACATTCATCATGGTCTTGAGGAAGCTTACGGGATCAGTTTTCTTGAGTTTCTCCAGTTCTGAAGGAGTAAGCATTGCGGGGACCTGCTTCGAAGTAGTCACAGGAGTGACTATAGTTCCGAAGGTCGAAGCTTCATGAGAACCAGGTGTAGGTTGTTTGGAAGTTTCCTCTGTAGCATCTTGCTCAGATATAGTATCTTCGCTGCCAGTTAGTTGTCCGGCTGCATCATCACTATCCGAACATTGAGGATCCTCCCCCATATTTTCATCTTGATGAATAGGTGGAGACTCATCATTTGAATGGCTTTCTTCAGCAGGCACAGTCGGAATGATGGTTGCAAGGGGTTGAGCGTCTTCGAGAACTGGAGAGAGCACAGGAGATTTGTGTCGAGGAACACCTGTGTTGAACAGTTAGAATTGATAAAAATGGAAAGTTGCAAGAAATTCGTCTGTCGTTCGAAAAGGCAGACATTTACCTCGAAGATTATCAAGATCAATGTTTAGACTTGAGGTTTTGAGATCAGAAGTAGCTGTGCCAGCATCATCCTACATTTACAAGGTAAGATGTGAACTTAATCATTAGAATTAAAGTTTTTAAAATGATTAGATTGTGAAATCCAAATACCTTGGTTGGAATGTTGTCTGGGCTTGAGTTGTGACTCTCTACAATGGGGATAGTACTAGCAGCTTTCAAGGGTGATTCAACAGAAGATACCTTGTCACTTGACGAAGTAAGCTTCAAAGTCCCAGATCCCTTTCCTTTGACTAAAGGGGTGGCAGCTTTCTGTCTTTTCTTTATTGCCTGTCTAGTACGAGGAGGAGATTTATCTTCTTCATCAGAAGCATCTATCTGAGGAGCTTTTCGCTTCGAAGATGCTGGAGGTTTCGAGCTCTAAAAAAAATACATGATAAAACCAAGTGAGTAATGTTTATAAAATTACACAAGTCAAAATGTAAAGTATGTATGTACCGTGGGTTTCTTTCCAGTAGTGACAGAATCACTCCCACTTGTCTTGGTGCTCTTCGAAGCTCCAGAACCCTTCTGTGCAGGGACCTCCCTGATATTTTTCCTTCGAGTAACAGCTGTGAGCAAAATTGGAATCCGCATTTCAGTGATGAAGGAGAAATTAGTCGAAGCTAAACCCCAACCTTCAGGTATTGGAGTCAAGACACGAACGTGCTCAAGACCTATATGAAGATGTCCTTTGAAAGTATCCAGAGTATGCTTAGTCAGGACCACTCGTTCAGTGCGTTTTTTAGTTTGTTCTTGAAGGATTTTAAAGGCATTCCCACACACAAACCAGTCTGGAAAAGGAGGACTTAAAGCCACACCAAAATCAGCACTAGGTAGTGGAGGGAATTTTGGAGGATTAAGTTTGAAAGCCACTTCATAACGTAGTTCAGGTCGTACAGACGTGGGCAATTTCAACTTATCCAATTTAGCAGAAAACTTTTCACGTAAAATGACTGCAGCCTCGTGAACGGTCGGACTAAGATCATCAAGCCTGTAAATAGTTTCAAAGAATTTTTGAAAGGCTTGGATTTCTTTAATATGAGTCGAAGTACCTTTGTGGAAGTTTTCCTGCACATAAGCAAAAGCTTCAGTTAGTTCTCGAGTAAGGCTCTCAACATCGAAGATTTGCGTAGTGTAGTAGTCTGTCCACCATTGATGGAAATTTATGGTAGAATAAAAGGCAGGTTCGAAAGAAACAGGAGAGAGGTTGGTGATGCCAATGTATCTGGAGATTTTTGATTCGTATTCATCTTCAGCTAGATACGAAGTGTGTAGACACATGTGATTCCTTTTGTCGTACATACATTTTGGCTTTAGTTGAACCAATCCAAATTGTCTCGATACTAGATTTGGTTGGTAACAAAGAAGACAACAGCTGCTCTTGGGAGGTCGAAGTCGGTGATATAACAGCTTTGGGGCGAGGAAAGCTTCCCAGATAACCATGGATTCGGCTTGTTGATCTGGAGATGTTGCTGGAAACTTTCGAATAAACCATTCAGGACCCACCTTCCTTTGTACGAATGGAGCCATCGAGGGGCTAAATTGATAACGTTTAGCAAACATCATTATGTATGCTAAGAAGTGTTCACGAAGCTTCCCAGTTTCTTCTTTTGGAGTCAGAAGAGCCAATCTAGTTCCTTCTACTGCTCGATTTTTGATGGCTGGATTCTCTTCATTTACAATACCTCGAAATGGGAGGTGAGCTTCGAAAGTAGCGTTGAGCCATAATTGCAACAACCAGAAGGGACCAGCTAAAAGCAGAGATCCTGTTTTATAGCTCTTAACAAGGTCTGTTGCTTCACCGAGGTTCTCGTAGAGAAATCCTAGAATTAACTGGCTTAGGTTTAACTTTTTCCCAGCATGTAGCTGATTAGCCATGCAAAGATATCTCTTTGCTACTTGTATGGACCTAGAACAAAAAACGCATCTCGAAAACCATAGTGCTAGAAATGCAATATGTTCTTCATCTGAGACTTCTGTGTTCGCTGCGTCATGATATTGTTGAATAAAATCAGTGTAAGTGACCGTTGCTTCATTGAAGTTGATGGTGTCAGTGTCCATGAAATGGGGATCGAAGGTTTCTCCAATTGGTCGAAGCCCTGTGATAGCAGCTACGTCAAAGAGGGTAGGGGTGACCATTCCACATGGAAGGTGGAAAGTATTGTGAGAAGCATCCCAGAAATAAACTGACGCTACTAACATGGTTTGGTTATATTCTAAACCTGTTTTAGATAACTGGATTAGGTCATAAATCCCAAGTTGTTGCCAGAAATAAGCCTTTTGTTTTTCCAACTTCGCTAACCAAGCGTAGTACAAGTCAGGATCTTTTGCTAAAGTGATTGACCTAAAGACTTTCACGAAATTGGTTACATAGTTTAACCTAATTTTCTCTAAGGCCATGGAGGTTTCAGTCGAGGTTTCTTCTGCGTGGTGAGGGTCAGCTAAGATTGGATGGCCCTCTTCATCTATCTTATTCTTGCTAACTAAAGGTCTGGTTTTATAATAAGCAGGGAAAAATTTACTTAAAGAGGGGTTAGTTCCTCCTGGTAAAGGACCCATGAAGGCATGAGTTTTTCCAGAAAGATCAAAAGGAATGATTACCTGAGAAGTGTAGATAGCGCGCGCCTCTTCAGTATTTGGGTCTGGAATGTGTTGTTGATTCCCTATTAGTGTAGGTTTCTGGAATTTTCGAACAGGTTGAAGAACATTTGAAGAAGACGCCATGAGTAAGTTTGATTTGAGAAAATGGGTTGAATGCAACCAAAGAGGATTTTTCTTTTCTGTGGAGAAAGTAGGAGATAGAAGTAAAAGCTATGAGAGGGTAGAAGTTCAAGTATTTAAAGGTTTAATGGAAACCCTTTCAAATCTTTTGGGTAAAAGTCAAAAGACACGTGGCAGGCGCTGATTTAATCCAACGGCGGTCGAATAGTTATTAGCTTTACTCCTAGTATATAGGAGTAACGATCATGAAGTAATGCTAGAACGTAGGAATGTAAGTTCTGAGAAGACATCTTTGAAAATGACAAGACGTTTTGAAAGTGGAGTCATAAATGATTATGACGTTAGTCAGTTGTCTTGGAACTCTAAGAAGTGAGTAAAATGAAATCTCGTCATAACAAGAAACGCCTATTTCTCTTGTTTTCGAAACAGGCATTTATTGGGGGCAATTTGTTAGCTGAAGATTTCGTTTAGAAAGAATATCCTTTGAAGAGTTAGAATTCGAAGGAAGATGGTTACTGATGACCATTTCTTAGTTAAAAAATGGCTGTTGATGGCCATGTTTCGAGAATGATTGTTTAAGTTGAAATAAAGATAGTTAGAAATGGAGCTAGTTCGAAGAGAATCATCTTTGAGACTTAAACGTTTTTGCGAAATACGTAAAGTACTGAAGCTTAACGTGTTTTTGTGGCATTCTCGGTTCAGATCACGTTGCCACGCGTCGAAAGAGGATTCAGGCGGGAGGATTTGAATTTCGAAGTAGTCTGTGTAACCGTACAAGGACAGATGGCATCCCATGGATTCTTGTGGGTAACGTGGCATCAGATTAGGGTAGGACCGTTAGGGTCGAAATTAGTATAAATAAGGGTCTTAATGTTAGGATTCCGGGTGTTCATTTTGTACAAATCACTCACAAACCACTCAAGTATCAAGTGTTTAGAGAACGAGTTCGCTGAGAAATGTACGTATGACACCAACACCAGTTTAATACATTTGTATCTTTCTTTATTCAAGTATCTTTTCATTATTACTGCTTTTGTTTACTTTCTGTTATTTACATTCATGCACTTCTTTTATTTCGTCTAACTCTTATCTCGAAGCATTTTACAATCCTGCATTTAACATTCTTGCACGTTACATTCTTGCACTTTACATTTCTGCAGTTTATACGCTTTTATTTACATTTCTTTGTCGAAAGTCATACTTACGTGTATAATAAGTGTTGTTTTTAAGTAAACATTCACACGATCATATCACAAACAAGTTTTGTCGAAGCCAGAACAAACAAGCATGAATCAAATCATATCGAAAGACAATTATTTGACTATGTCCTAGGATCAATCTAATCGATCCTGCGAGTAACCAAAGTATATTTTATAGTTTGGAGGACTAGCGGTTGTTTACCGGAAATCACCGTAAACAGATGGTTTGCTACTTCCTAGTCAAGTAGTATAACCTACTTGTTGTTTATCCTTGTATGCTTGATCTTATGTTTGATTGTGTCTTGAGTACACATGTGTTTGGTTGCTTCCTTGAGCTTGCTTGTTGTTTATCCTTGCTTGTCTCTTGTTTGATATTTATTTACCATGCTCCCTTAGGACTTGACTTCATCTAGTGAAAGATAAGTCATTAGACCTTAGGATTGGTATCCATGCATGCTAACATTAGGTAGATCTCCCCCATATCCCATCTTTAGGTCCACAAGCATGACAACAAGTAGGATTAATTGAGATCCCCTTTTGATTAGTCCATCCTTTATTTTTCTTTTCAACCTTCAAAGTACTTAATAAAGAATGATAAGAATCATACTACCACGAGCCTTAAGTAATGGAAAGAGAGAGCGGGTACATTTCCTAACTTACTCCTCTTTTGTTCATAGTCTTTTATGTGGTTCAGGTTACAAGTTTTCCCCATAAAAAACACACAATAAATCTTCTTAAGATACTTAATAAATGTTGATAAGAATCATACTATGAGCCTTAAGTAATGAAAAGAGCCAGCAGGTACATTCTTTAACTTACTCTTCTCTATTCATAGTTTTTGTGTGGTTCAAGTTTCAAAACTTAAAAACAAGCAGAGGGGTGATGAGAGTCCCAGCATTGGGATCCATCCATCATTTGTCTACATCAAAAAACACCAACCAAATCTCTTTTGCTTTTTTAGCTTTGCCATGTTAGGTAAGAACATGTTAAATCCTTTCTACGACAATTGCGTGAGTCTCCAATGGTCGAGCAGCATTAGAATGTGAAATTAACATTGTTCTATAAAAAGCACAAACAAACACAAACTTTTGCGCCGAACTACGGTGCTCTGATTACTCGAAAAATGATACTTAGGCAGTAGGTTGCGGGGCCTAAGAGAGCACAACTTTGTAAAAACATATTTATTTTCCCCGTGTTTTCCTTTCTCTTTATTTTGCATACATTTCGTTTTAGAATTTAGCTTTAGACTCATAGTTTTACACCCTTAGATTAGAACAAGAAGAGTGGATGTCGTCGAGTACGACAGACGTGACGGGTGCTAATACCTTCCCCTTGCATAACCGACTCTCTTACACTTTATCTTGATCGTAAGACCTTTGTTTGTTTTTCCTTATAGGTTTTACTCGATGTTTTCCTTTCCCTTCTCGTGGGATAAATAAATACTCGATGGCGAATTTATTGTTTCAATGAGTTTTCCAGTTGCATCAGTTCAGACAAGTCATTAAACAAAGGAAGAATACTCTCATTAGTACTTTACAAGATGTCACAAAGAGGTTCCACATTAAAACTACTATGCTCACGGGCAAGTGTGAGAGGGATTAATCTTTGAAGGGAAAAGAACTCTCATTAAAAACAACATATCTGGACACCAAAATAGTGTGACTACTTAATTCATACATGATATAACCCTTGGTTCCTTCCTTGTTATCTAGAAAAATAGACTTCTTAGCCCTAGGATCAAACTTAGTTCTGTGAGCTACTAAAGTGGGTGCAGAAAGACAAACACTTTTAAATGTATTAAATAAGGTGGTTCTTGTTGATATAAGATTTCATGAGGACATTTTGATTTGAGTAAAGGTGTTGGAAGTCTATTAATAAGGTGAATAGCATGTTGTACACAAAAGTTCCACATGTTTAGTGGCATGTTAGAATGGAAATGCAAGGATCTAGCCACATTAAGGATATGTTGATGTTTTCTTTCAACATCCACATTTTTTTAAGGGATTACAACAGAAGATTTTTTATGAACTATACCCTTGGATAACAGGAAACTATGTAAGTCTAGAAACTATGTTCCATGATCAAAACTTAAACACTTTAGAGATTTTTGGAACTGTTTTCAATATATCTTACAAAATTTATATGACTATCTTTTGTTTGATCCTTTGTTTTAAGAAAAATCACCCACGTATATCAAGAGAAGTCATCTATTAGGGTGAGAAAATATTTGTGTCAGAGAGTAGATATTGTGGAAAAGGGTCCCCACAAATCAGCATGAAGGAATTCAAAAACAACATTAGAACAAGTAATAATATAGGAAAAGGGAAGCTTTCTTTGTTTTGCAAAATGACAAGCATCACAAGGAGAGTATTTGTTTTTACATGAAACAAAAGGAAAAAAAATTGCAACATTTTGTAAGCCTATGTGAGATAAGTATCCTAATATAAGGTGCCAAATATTACAATAGTTATTAGAAACAGAATTACATGTGTAATAAGGTCCAGAAGATTCAAGGACATAATGTCCACTTTGCAATTCAGCTATACCAATTGTTTTCTTTGAAGGGTTCTACATAATGGAGCATGAATTAGCAGTGAATTGTGCAGAGCAATCATTACTTTGAGTTAACTTGGTTGTAGAGATGAGATTGACATTAAAGTAAGGAATGTAGAGGGCATTATACAAAGTTAAAGAAGATGTAATAATAACCAAACCAGATAATGAGGCAGAAAGATGAGATCCATCAGGCAAGTTAACAAATATGGGAATTATGGATTAACAATTAGTAATTGCTGAAAGACTGAAAGAAGTATGGTTTGTGGCGCTTGTGTGTAGAAGATTTCAACAACGGGATGATCTCAAATCATACCAGCCTAACCAAAAATCTGTGAGATTTTAATAGTAGGTTGATTTTTAACCGAAGAATATTTTTACATGGGTTGATCATTCGAACCAAACACGTAACTTTGAAACTAAGGGCCTGTTTGATTCTCCTTGAAATTATTGATACATGCATAACATGTTAATACTGATGTCTTTACCTTAGAACAATGTCAAGACATATGTTATGACATCTGTCTCCAAACCGAACAGATTCATGAAGCTGTGTTTGATACTTAAAAATAAAATTGCACAATGATAATTAACACAGAAAGTTGTTAACCGAGTTCAGTGCAACAGCACCTAATTTGGGAGCTACCAAGCTAGGAAGGAAATCTACTATCAGCAGTATTAGTTCAAAGCTAAACAGTCGCAGTTTACAACTTCTTGCCTAATCACTACCCATTGCAAATTCTGCATAGAAGTCGACATATAGACCCGGGAAATCGCATTCCCACAGCCTAAATCACCTCAGTGGTATCTAATAACCCCAATCCTAGTGATTGTATCAAAAAACAAATCAACAAGAAGATCAATCTTTCAATACAAGAACTCAATTCTCTTGCTTAAAAGCTTCAAGAGTGAGAACAACACTCAATTCGTTACCTAAATGCTTCTGAGTTAGATCATTATGTCTACCTGTTTACGGTGATTTCCAGTAAACAACCGCTAGTCCTCCAAACTATAAATATACTTTGGTTACTCGCAGGATCGACTAGATTGATCCTAGGACATAGTCAAATAGTTGTCTTTCGAGATAATTTGGTTCATGTTTGTTGTTCTCTTGTTTTGCTTCGAAAACTTGTTTTTGGTATGAACAAATAAATAACTTGTGAAATAAACTAACAAAGTACACAACTTAAAAATAAACTAGTTATGAACGTAAATATAACTATGACGAAAGTGTAAAAGAAATGTAAATCTCAGAAATGTAAAGTACAAGAATGTAAAGACTTATCGAAGAAAATAAAGAAACTTGAATTAAAGGAAAGACTAGGCGTAAAAGTAAACGAAATTTAAAGATACTTTGATTATGTAAATAGAAATACAAACATATTTAAAGTATGGTGTCATACGTATATTTCTCAGCGAACTCTTTCTCTTAGCACTTGATACTTAAGTGATTTGTGAGTGATTTGTACAGAATGAACACCCCGGATCCTGATACCAAGACCCTTATTTACACTACTTCGACCCTAATGGTCATATGCTAACAAAATGCCACGTTGCTCACATGCATGTGTTTCGAATCCCTAGGGCGCCATTTGTACTCGTTGGGTTACATAGAATATTTCGAAATTCAAATCCTCCCGCCTGAATCCTCTTTCGATACGTGGAAATGTGTTCTTTAGTGAGAATGCAACGAAATACTACAAGCTTCAGTACCCTCGTATTTTAAAAACGTTCAAGTCTCGATGACAACCTAACTCGATTCAGCATCGATTTTAGGCATCTTCGCCATAAATAACATTCTCGAAACTGGCCATTAAAAGCCATTTATTCTCAGGAATGGCAATTGAAAGTCATTCTTTCTTCGAACTCTAATTCTTCGAGAAACACATTCTTCAGTCGAAATCTCTAACTAACAAATTGCCCCCAATAAATGCCTGTTTCGAAAAACAAGAGAAATAGGCGTTTCTTGTCATAATGATATTTCGCTTTACTCATACCTTTTAGAGTTCCAAGACATCTGACTAACGTCACAATCATTTATGACTTATCTTTCAAAACGTCTTGTCATTTTCAAAAACGTCTCTTCAAAATGTGCGTTCCCACATTTTGTCATTACTTGTGATCATTGCTCCTAGATACTAGGAGTAAGGCTAATAATTGTTCGACCGCCGTTAGATTAAATCAGCTCTTGCCGCGTGTCCTTTTGACCTTTATTCAAAAAGATTTGAAAAGATCTTACTAAACCTTTAAATACCCAAGCTTTAGCCTTCAGGGTTTTTTCCTCATTACACAACCTTGGTCTCCATCCTTCTGAATCTAAACACACAAAACCCTCTTTAAGTTTCAAACCTAATTCTTGAAGCAACTTCATCCATGGCGTCTTCCACCATCCAAATCCCCACATCGGAGACTTCAAATGCTCTCCAACCTGTTCAACAGTTTCAACGCCCTACACAGGTGGATAACCAACAATACATTCCAGACCCAAATTTAATAGAAACTCGTGCTATTTATGTTTCTAAGGTAATCATCCATTTTCTTCTTTTTGGAAAAACTCACGCTTTGATGGGTCCTTTACCTGGGGATAGTAGTTCTTCTCAGGGTAAATTCTTTCCTGTTTATTATAAGACTAGGCCCTTAGTTAGCAAGAACGAAATAGACAAAGGGGGTAACCTAATCTTAGCTGACACCACTAGTGCGGATGATGCTTCGACTGAAGCCGTCACAGTTCTGGAGAAAATTAGATTGAATTATATGACCATTTTCCTCAAAGTGTTTAGATCAATCCCTCTGGCAAAGGATCCTGAACTTTATTATGCTTGGTTGGCCAAAGTGGAAACCAAAAAAGCTTCATTCTGGAAAGACTTAGGGATTTATGATTTGATCCAATTATCTAAAATAGGCTTAGAATACAACCAAGCCATGTTAGTAGCATCTATATATTTCTAGGATGCTTCCCATAACACCTTCCATCTTCCTTGTGGGATGATTACCCCGACCCTTTTCGACATAGCCGCTATCACAGGGCTTCAACCAGCAGGGGAAGTTTTCGATCCCAACTACATGGACACCGATACCATTCAATTTAATGAAATCAAAGCCACTTATACTCCATTCATCCTGAAACATCATGACACCTCGACTGATGAAGTAACCGATGAAGAGCATATTGCATTTCTGGCACTTTGCCTCTCAAGATGCGTTTTTTGTTCTATATCTCTCCAAGTGGAAAAGAGGTACCTTTGTATGGCTAACCAGATAAATGTTGGAAAGAAATTAAATTTAAGCCAGCTAATTTTAGGATACCTTTATGAAAATCTTGGCGAAGCAACAAATCTCGTCAAAGATTATAAGACTAGATCTCTTCTCTTCACTGGACCCTTCTGGCTACTATAGCTATGGCTCAACGCCACCTTCGAAGCTTACCTTCCATGCAAAGGCATCGTTGATGAAGAAGATACAACCATACCAAATCATACAGTCGAATGGACTAGGCTAGCCCATTTAACTCCCATAGAAGAAACAAGAAAACTGCGTGAAACTTTTCGAGCATACATGATGATGTTTGCTAAACATTATCACTTCAGTCCTTCTATGGCTCCATTTGTGAAAAGAGAGGTGGGTCCTGAATGTTTCACACGAGAATTTCCGGTAACTTCTCCAAACCAACAAGCTGAGTCCATGGTTATCTGGGAGGCTTTCTTGACGCCTAAACTGTTGTACCATCGACTACGGTCCCCAAAGAGTCACTGTTGTCTTCTTTGTTACCAACCTAATCTCGTATCAAGACGATTTGGGTTGGTTCAACTCAAACCAAAATGTATGTACGAAAAGAGAAATCATATGTGTCTGCACACTATGCACTCATCTGAAGAATATTATGAGTCTAAGATCTCTAAATATGTTGGCATCACGACCCTCTCTCCCATTTTCTTCGAACCTTCCTTCTATTCTACCATAGATTTCCATTAGTGGTGGACAGAATATTATAACAAGCAAATCTTCGATGCGGATAGTCTTTTGCAAGAACTAACTGAAGCTTTTGATGATGTGCAGACGAACTTCATTAAAGGTACTTCAACCCATATTAGAGAAATTCAAGCCTTTTAAAAGTTCTTTGAAACTATCTACAGGCCTGATGACCTTAGTCGGACGACTCGTGAAGCTGCGGTCACTTTGCGTGAAAAATTTTCCACTAAACTGGATAAGCTGAAATTGCCCACGTATGTTCGACCTGAACAACGTTATGAAGTGGCTTTCAAGCTCTATCCTCCAAAATTCCGTCCACTACCTAGTGCTGACTTTGGTGTGGCTCTAAGCCCTCCTTTTCCAGACTGGTTTGTGTGTGGGAATGTCCCCAAAATCCTTTACAAACAATCCAAAAAACGCATTGAACGAGTGGTTCCGACTAAGCATACCTAGGATAATTTCAAAGGACATCTTCATATAAGCCTCGAGCATGTTTGTGTTCTGACTCCAACACCTGAAGGTTGGGGCTTAGATAATATTTCGATTATAACCCTTTCTTCGTCTGTCAACTAATTTTGCTTTATTCACAGCTCTAGGTCGAAAGAAAGTTATCAAGGAGGCAGCTGCACAAAAGGACGTTGAAGCTTCGAGAAGCAACAAGACAAGTGGGGATGACTCTGTTAACACTGGCAAAAAACCAATGGTATATATTTTCACACTCTAATTTGTGCTTGTATTCTGGACATTACTCAAGTTCCTTATTATAAATATTTTCATAGTTTGAAACCCCCACCAACTCCGAAACGGAAACCTTCGAATACTAGTGCTTCAGATGATGAAGATAGATCTCCTCCTCATACCAGACAAGCCGCCAAGAAAAGACAGAAGGCAACCATTTCTTCAGCTAAGGGAAAAGGATCTGGGACTTCAAAACCCACGTCATCAAGTGATAAAGTACTCTCTGACAAACAACTTTTGAAGACCACTGGTAATGCCCCGGTTGTCGAAAGTCATAATTCGAGCCCGGATAATATCCCACCCAAGGTATCGAATCTTGGACTTTAACAATCCATTATGCTTAACTTTTCATGCTAAGTTTACATTTTACCTTGCATTTGTAGGACGATGCAGGCACAGCTACTCCTGTTCTCAAAGCTTCAAATCTCAACCTTGACCTTGATAATCCCCAAGGTATACCTTTACATGCCTTGAATCTATCAATAATTTTTCGTAGCTTTTATCTTAACGTATCTTGATTTTTGTAACAGGTGTTCCTCAACAAAAAATCTCCCAGCCTTTCTCCAATTCTCGAGGATGATGAACCTAACACCAAAGCTACTTCCCCTGAGCATACTGAAGATACTCATTCGAATGATGCATCCCCCGTTATCAATCAAGACAAAGATATGGAGGATATTCCTCAACATTCTAACACTGGTGAGGTATCTGAGCAATCTACCAGGAATGAGGACACTAACCTTGGAAATGAAGCTATGGACGAAGTCTCTAGTTTAGATAAATCAGGCAATATTGAAACTTCGACCTTTGGTACTATTGTTGCCCCAGCAACCGCTTCTACCAAAACTTCTTCTGAACTTACTCCAGTCGAATTAGAACAACTTAAGAATATTGATCCTGTAAGCTTCCTCAAAGCCATGATGAATGCAAAAAGAGTTTCGCCCCTCATGGTTGAAACTTCCTCGAACATCTTGGTGGAAAGTGGTACGGGAATCGATGCTCCAAACCTTCTTCACCAGATAAAGGAGAAGTTCTTTGAGACTGACCTTATCGACATTCTGAGTAAAGATTCCACCAGCTGCTTTGAGCTGAAAAATCTTTTAAAGAAGGTGGATCTACTCCAAGTCTCAGACGAAGCCTCATAAGTGATTGTTTCATTAAGTTCTTTACTTGATCAGCTTCAAGCTGATAGCCTTCGAAAGCAAGAAGTTGACCAAAAACTCAACACGAAAGTAGCTTCTCATAGCTCTTCGTGGAAAGTGCTTACGAATCAACTGCCAGAGTTGGTGCCCTTGAGCTTGAGCGTGCGAAGCGCCAAAAAAAGTATGAAACTTGCGGGGAGAATATCAAATCTTGGGAAAAAGAAATTGAACGCCTCCAAGAGAAAGTGAAAGCTACCAAGTCTCGCCAGGAAGAAATCAAGCAATCAAAGCAAAAAGAATTGGATGAAGTGGCACAAGCGGGAATTCAACACATCGAAACGGAACAAAAATTAGTGCCAGAGATCGAAGAGTTGAATAAGCAACAAGCCACAATCGAACGCCGCTTGTCATTATGGTCCTCTCAATACTCCACAATGAAAAACAATCTCCCTGAAGACTTTGCTTAATCATAATAGTCTTTGTAATGCCTTTTCCATTTTGTATTTGTCCTGCCTTTTGTAATCGAGCTGGCTAATGAATATATATATATATATATATATATACACATATATATATATATATATATATATATATATATATATATATATATTATTTGTCTTATAACTATACATATATTCTACCATGCGATGTCACAAATGATACTTTAACAATTTTTAAATTATCAAAACCTATTCTTTCAACCATCATGATGACCTCGATAGCTTATACATGTGACATGATTACTCTTCGCAACCACTTAGTTTTTGACTTGACGTTTCCACTATACTAGCCGTAACAGCCAGTTAATCATGACATCACTTTTTCCAAAACGTCTAATTAAGACGTGCGTGTATCAGTTTCTATCATGATTACACTTCAACTTCCAAGACTAGAAACGGCGAACTCCATATCTTCCCTCGGGGATTCCACACGCGGTCCAATCAGATTTCAATGCGTAACCACTGTTCAAGACAAACACCCTATATATAAACCTTACCATTTCCTACCATTTCTTCATTCTCTTCCACATTTTTACAAGGTTCCATCTTTCTTATCCTTCTCTCTTGCAACGATGATGCCTCTAACTTATAACAACATTATCTCAGCCATCCAAAAAGAGTTTAAACCTTGTGCTGAAGAGTTTCACCAACACGGCATTGATCTTGATGAACTATTTTCCACCCAGAACTTAAAGGTCTATCTTGGAATCTTAGAAGGGTCTATCTATCCGAACATGTTGGCTGATTTATGGATGTTTGCATCTATCCAGATGGACCCAGAGGGGAAAACAACTATCGTTTCCCGAGTTTACGGTTCTCGCATTATCATTTCTCCAACACTTATTTCTGAAGTGATGAGATGTGATAACATTGGTATTGTTTATGACGACTCCTTTGCCATGAGCACCTCTGATGTTTTAGCGAGTATCTTCGCTAATGATCCCTTCAACGCGCTCCTATGCAGGATTTGGCATCAATTCCTGGTGGGTAACTTTCGCCCACAAAAGGAAGATCAAGAAAGCATAATGGTGTGGGATCTGGAGTTCATGCTCTGTGCTCTCCAGAAAAGAAAGATCAACATTCCACTGATGATCTTCAATCATCTCACTGAAGTTGTTGCCATTTCTCGCCAAGGCAAACCCTCTTGTCTTCCTTACGGGAGACTGCTATCTCATAGGTTTGTCAAACTAGGGATAGTACAAAAGCTGCGCAGGGATGGATCCCTTGACTCTTTCGAGGCGGAAAGCTTGCCCTTGCTAAGCTTAGAAGATTTGCAGCATAGAGTTAAATGAAGGGTGTTTGATTGTTTCGTGGGCTTGTTCTTTCGTCTTCTTATCCTCAATATTTAGTACTTATTTTGTTTAGTAGTACTTATTGTAATTTTTGGTTTGCATATATTGGAACCTATTTTGACTGGATGTATCTCTGATCCTTTGAAGTAATGAAACATATTTTGACATCGTTTCTCTTCCTACTTTACATTACATATCTTGTATAAGGACAAAGCCATTTTGGCGAACGTTTTTCCATTTTGGCCCACGACATCTACGTTTAATATTTACGTTTTTGAAATCTTTACTTCGTGCATGACTGGCTTGTATCTTTTCAAATACTTTCCGTTTACTCTTAAGATCCTACGATCTTCTGCCAGTTCTTCTATCTCATAGGCATTATTTGAGAATACCTTTAAGATTCGAAAAGGGCCTTCCTAGTGCGGAGACCATTTGCCTAAAGCTTGGTTCTTTCGATCTATAGGCAAAATAACTTTCCAAACTAAATCATTATTAACAAATACTTTACCTTTCACCTTTTTGTTATATGCTCTTGATACCCTTTCTTTTTGCCTTTTTATCATCTCCAATTCTCAAAGCGTTTCTTCGTCCAGATCAACTAGCTCATTCATCATCACTGCCCAATATACATTTGGAGAAATTTCCTCCTATCTCTGGATCCTAACTGGTTGCAGGTATATTTCGACTAGAAGTACTGCATCATGTCCAAACGTCAATTGGAATGGTGTAGTATTGGTAGCTTCTTTTGGAGACGTTTGACAAGCCCAAAGTGCCTGGTTCAAAGTCTTGTGCCAATTCTTAGGTTTCTTCCTTACGTGCTTCTTTATCAGCCCAATTATTACTTTATTAGCTGCTTCGACTTGTCCGTTTGCTTGAGCATAATAAGGTGTAGAAGTGAACAACTTGAATCCCATCTCATTCGCAAACTCTTGCATCTTTCGACCAGTAAACACTGATCCCTGGTCTGTGGTTATGCTTTCTTTTAGCATAGTGGGCCAATACATTCCATAACGAAACAAAATCCATTTCATTTTGTGCCCCGCTTGATGAGCACCACATGCCCCACTATGCACATTCGAGAGTGCCAAGTATGCTTCGGCTTCGCCCAAACATTTTAGTAAGACTCCCTTAGGGGTTTTCTTAAACAATTCATTTCCCATCAAGAAGTATGATGAGGCTCTATATTTTACTTTTCTATCCGTATCTGTCGAAGGATCCCTCAAATAGTTTACACTTGGACTCCTCCAATCTGTATCTGCTAAGGAATTAATATTTAATACTTTGAAGTCCTCTTCGTGGGCGAAGCCTAATTGTGAGTTCTCCAGATCACTTGGAGACAATTTCGTGGCCATTGCCTTGCCTCTTACTTCGATCAACTCTTCTAATTTTTCCTTTGATACTTTGTATCCTGAGGCTAACTGTGCTAAATCATCTGCTTCTTGATTGTTTACTCTTGAGACGTGTTTCAAATCCATGTATTCGAATTTTTTGAGCAACCTATTTGCTATGTAAAAATACATGATCAAATTCTCTTTGATACATTTGTATTCTTTTGTCAATTGCTTTACTACTAATTCTGAGTCTCCTTTAATTTCGACTCTGGTTACCCCCAATTCCAACAAGGCTTCAAGTCCAGCAATTAATGCTTCGCACTCAGCTTCGTTGTTGGAACATAGAGGGCCTTCGATTTTATACTTTAGCTTTGTTGGAATTCCATCAGGAGAAATTATGAGGATACCAACTCCACTTCCCTCATTGTGTGTTGAACCATCGAAGTACAACTTCCAAGGTTTTAGATCAACATATTGTTGGGTGTCAAACGGTGGGAGAACTGACTTTTTGAAATGTCGCGGATAGCAAGAGTCGCCACCGACTTTTATTTTATCCAATTTATAGAAAGGCTAAAAGAACAGAAAAAACCTTTTTTAAAGAATTTGAGTTCGGGGGGTAAGTTATACAAAGGGAAGGTGTAAGCACCCTTTGTATCCATGGTTATCCATGAGTTCTTAATTTCTTAGCTCACTTTTATTTTCAAAATGTTTGAAGTGTAGTGTGTGAATAGTAAAAAGAATTTGAATAAGAACTTTAGCTTGTAAATAAGCGTAGTCTTTTTGAAAAATTATTTGAAAAGAAGTGGGAAAAGATTTTGAATTTTGAATTTGAATTTGAATAGAGCGAGCAATCAGGAGCACCTACCCTAATTTAGAAAAAATGTTCTTTTAGCTTTTCAGTTTGAAAGGGCTATCCATACCATAGGAGGGTAGGAAGTCCTTTCATTGGATGTTAAGGTTCATCGAGAAAGCATCGTTCGCCATAAAACTGTCCCTACCATATAGAGGGTAGGTAGTCTTTAGGGAAGGATATAATAGTCATTTAGGCAACAGGCGAGGATACCTTAGCAATGGGACAATCATCTTTATTTCCGAGGCAGCATCGAGGGACAAATCCTTATTATGATGATAATGAATTGAGGCAGCATTTTCTTTAGGTATCCTCAGAATCGAGGGACTTGACTATATTATAATCGTAATTAAAAGGCAACAGGCAGCATAAGAAGGGTTACCCTAAAGGTGTGTGTGTGGCACAATCAAGTGATTCAGTTCGGATATTTTATCTTGTAATTAATTGGTCTAATTCATTTTAACAAGGCTTGCACTCCCTAGGATTACTAACCACAACAGAAAAATAAAGGTAGAATTAAAAGTTCCTACGCTATTACAATAAACACCTGTAAGGCAGAAAAATAAAGGCAGGAAATAAAACCTACAACTATTACAAGAAAACTTATTGCAACCTATACATATTTTCTAATATTTAAATGACAGAAAATTAAATAATTGAAATAAAGGCAGATAATAAAATAAAAAGGCAGAAATAAAAGGCAAAATTAAAAGGGGCAAAATATTTAACAGAAGGCATTCGACAATCACAGAGTATGGGGTGAGGAAAGAATTCGCGCATAAAAAACCTCAATTATAAGGTAAGAGATCAACAACTAAAAGGGATAGGGAAAACAATGATTAGTAGTCATGATGAAAAATAGTTAGCCAAAAAATAAAATCAGGGTTAGAAAACCTAAAAATAAATTAGCCTAAAAATCCTAATTTGATTAAATTAACCTAAGTCTAAAAATGTTATTGTTGAATTAACCTAAATTTAAAAAAATTAATTATTTAAACCTAAAAATAAATATTACTCTAAATTATTAATTTAAATTTAAAAAAACAAATTAATTTTATAAAAAATATTTTAGAGTGATTTATGAAAATAACATGAGTTTTATGGTTTGAAAAAAAAAAAGATTAAGGTGTTAGTGAAAATTTAAATAATAAAACAATAAACCAATAATTAAAAAAAATGAATTAAAGAAAAACCAGGATTTGATCTGATATGGTGTGGCTGGTGTCGTCCTTGGTTTTTTACCATACCTCTCGCGGAGAGATACGCGAACTGACTCTTTTCTTTCTGCTTTTGTGTTTTTGAAAATCAGAGAGTCGCCACCGACTTTTATTTTATCCAATTAAGGAAAGGTTTATAAAAGAAACAGAAAAAGACCTTTAAGAAATTCTGGGTAAGGGGGTAGGTTATACAAAGGGAAGGTGTTAGCACCCTTTGTATCCATGGTTATCCATAGGCTCTTTAATTTGGTTAGCTCACTTGTTTTCAATCACTTTTCTATTGCCTTGAAATGCTTGTATGTGGTTTCAAATACCTTTGTAAATTGACTTTGTAATGATCCTTGTGCGGATGTATACAAAGTGTTTTATCTTTCGAAAGATGTTTTTGAAAAAAAGAACGTTAACTTCGTAATGATCCTCGTTTGGATATATACAAAGTTTGTCTTTTTTGAAAGTTTTATTTTGAAAAACAATGATATATGAGAGATTTGTTTGTTTTGATCTGAGCAAGCAAATTAGGAGGTCTTCCCTAAGTTATAAGGTCTTATCCTATTTCCTTTAAAAAACTATCCTTTTACCGGATGTAAACAAAAGTTCGATTTTGCATTTGAATTTGATTTTGATTTTTTGAAAAGAGTAAAAGAGGAATTACCCTAAGAGGTGCAAGTGTGATTGTGTTTTGATTCAGATATTTTATCTTTGAAGTTAGTGATCTAACGATTCAATTTTATCTTTGACATACACGCAATTTTATATGTGTTGGAATTTAAATGCGGAAATGTAAAATGCGGAAAGTAAATCTACGCTATTACATCGATTTTGTGGGAAATGTAAACTACGCTATTTACATGAATTTGACAACCTATACATTTATCTAGGAATTTAAATTGCAAGAAAATAAAAGAAATATTTTTGGATTTTTTTATGGTTGATTTTAATTAGAATTAATGCATGATTAATTTAATTAAAATGAGAAAAAGATGAAAATAAAATTTAAACCTAAAAATTAAGCTTAAAATATGTTCAAAATGCTTGTCAATTAATTTTAAGATAAAACTAATTTTTTTGGAATTTTTTGAAATTGATTTTGAATTTATTAAGTTAATTAATACATAATTATGCAAATAATTATACAAATAATTAAAACTTAAAGAGAAAATTATCCTAAATATGTACAAAATTAGCCTATAATATATAAACTATATTTAATATAAAGAACAATTTTTTTTTTATGATTTTTTGATTGGTTGAAATAATTAAAAAGCAAATATATAAATATATACTAATTAATTATGCAAAATATTTAAATTATGAAGAAAAATAAAATATTTTTATTTCAGAAAATAAAGTATTATTTTATCAACTTAAAAATATTTTTTGTGTATTTTTTGAATTTTTAAAACTATTTAATTTAATTTTAGAAGTTAAATTAAAATAAAATAGAAAATATAAAAAGATATGATCATGTGTGGTTGATTATGATGGATTATGGTGTGGCTGCGTATTTTGATGCGTTGGATGAAAAGTTGAGAGGATCCAAGGGCTCAGATTATGATTGCATGGTGCACGTGGATAAAGGCATAACATGTGATCATGCAGACTTTGAGAGTCCAACGTGGGACCCACGTGCAGTTGACTAGCGAATGGGGTGGAGCGAAATGGCCACGCGTGCGGTCAAAATTTCCACCTCACTATTCATCATCTTCTTCCTTGGTACCTGCGGAATTTCCTGCAAACTTACCTGCGGATTTTCCTGCGGATTTTGCTTTCAATTCTTTAACCTTTTGAATGACCTACAAAATGAAAAAGAAAAAGAACAAGGGCCACCCAGATCACCTAAATGGACCCTTCTGGACATGATGGCGTCGTTAGTTTTTTCATTTGGAGCTTGTATCATGGAGAACGAAAGCTTCACATGTTTGAAGCTCAAAAATGGTAGAGCTTCAAAACCACGTTAAAGCTTGCATGTGGTCACTCAAACCTAATCTATATCATGCCATGAGTACATGCAAGTGGTTAGTTTTCATTTTAATCAAGCATGCATACGAAAACGAAAGCTACATGTGTATGTTCATGGAAAACATCATACGTATGTTATGACTCTCATGGGACCAAATAAAGAGTTTAATCTTACTATATATTACTTTAGGAGATGATTGGAAGTGTTTATTTGTATTGATAATGATTGGAATATGGAAAACAAAAATTTACAAAGTTATGGAATTTTTGAGAATTTTGTGAAGTTTCTTGCTATGCCCCTCTTGCTATTTTCGTGTGTCTCTTTTGTGGAAGTATTCTGCCTAATTTATAAGCTAAGAGGTGCTTAAAATCTAAGCTAGAAGCATTGATGAGCTTTGTTGAAACTTTGATTTTTAAATATTAAAAATCTTTGAAACTTTGACCAAAGCTTGCTCTCCTTTACTTCTCTTGCTTTGTACTTCCTTTTGCTGCAGAAAATTGAAGATTCTTTGATGACTCATGCTTAGAAACTAAGCTATGCATTATCCTTCCATTTCCCTTTTTTATTTTAATCTTATATCTGATAAAATTAAATCAAAAAAAGAACAAAAATGATGTGGGCTTTGTCTTGGCCGTGGGAGGCCCTTTACATCATGGTAAACATGTTTGGATCATGGAAATTGGGTTTCATTTTGGAAGAAAAACATTTTTGATCAATGTTGATTTCATGCATTTTCCCAAAATTTAGCCAACTTCAACAAGGTGTAAATCCCTCAATTTTTATCATATGAAGGAGTTCTTGCACTTGTTGGAAACCCCAAAGAGTCCTCTAACCAATGTCTTTGGTATCATGTCAAAATGATTTTCCATGCTCCTTGTGTGTCCTTTTGAAAAAAGTGACTTTTTGTTGACTTTGAAAATGACCTGTAATGTCTTGATTCATATTTTTCAAATGGTGAATCTAATGACCATGGGACCAATTGCATTTGAAAGATAATTGAATTTCCTTTAAAATAAGCTTTGGTTTGAATTTTTTGGATGAAGGATGAGAGAGTTATGACCAGTCAAAGTTCAGTTGACTTTTTTAGGAGAAAACCCTAATTTTGAAACTTAGGGTTTTGTTGATTTTTGATCTTTCCTTGATGAATTATGATCATCCAATGATCAATGATGAATCCTTTGACAAAATATGGACTTTGACAAAAAATTTCATTTTTGACTGTCTGTTGACTTTTTTGGTCAAACGGGTCGTCTATTGACTGTTTGAGCTGCTGACTGTGCGTCTGAGCGAATTGAAGTTTGAAAATTTGTATGATGGTACTTTGAGATATATGGAGGTCCATGAAATCCATTTGAGGTCTCAAAAACTTGTTCTCCTGAAAAAAACAAGAAACCCTAGTTAGGGACTGTTTGTGTAGGAGACAGTTAAGCGTACCTGATTTTTGTGCAGTGCTGAGTCTCTGCTAATCATGTGATATTCAGAAGACTTCTAGGACAAAAATCTTGGAATTTTGAAATGCAAAAGTTTGATTTGATTGATGGTACAAAACACGGAGAATTGCACTGTCAGCGGTTTGACTGTCAACTGACTGTTTAGAGTGAAAATTCAACAGTCAAAGTTAATATTTTTTTTGTTTTTTTTTGTTTTGTGTTAATGGTGAAAATTTATTTACATGAGTGGTTAGTAAAACACAGACATAGTAAATAAATAATAAATACTGTATGCGAGCAAAATTACCGATAATGACCCTGAAAATTATTTAATGCACAGAAAAATAAATATTTAACTGGCAGAAAACACACAAAATATTATCTGGATAATTAAGCAACAATATGACAAATAGTACGGCATTTAATACTGACAGTACAAATATTACATACTATAATGAACAGTACGACGAGTAAACGGTACATTAAGAAATAAGAGATACGACAAACTTTAAGAATGACGATTAATAACCCATGCTACAAATAATAACATGTAGATGATTGGGAGTGTCAACATCCCAGGTCCACATTTTTCAGGGCTATGCAGACAGAAGAAGGACATGATTACCACCACGACGGTGATGATCATAAGAAAACACGTCTCTATCTGCTTCGCCATTTTTGCCGGGGAAAGAAGAGAGAATGAATATGAAGTAGAAATTTGAGAGATGAGTTAGAATTTGATGTGAGATTTTATGGAAAAAATGAGAGGTATTTATAGAATGAAAAGAAGGATAGAGACGTTGGGGAATGAAGTGATTCCGTACAAAAGGAAAATTTGAGTGGAAGTAAGATTTGAAAGAAAGTGTATGATAGTGTTGGAAAAAAGAGAGATGTATAAAATAAAGTTAGGATTTGATTTTGAAAGAAGAGATTTGAAAAGAAAGGAAAAGATTTTGAAAACAATGGAATATAGTACAAAAATTAGTGGGAAACAAAAAATTAATAATAATTTACTTGTTACCAGTACAGTCTGAATCCCCGGACTATGCGCCTGCAAAAGATTTAACTCAGTACTATTTATCTGTAAATAAATATCAAATAAATAGCGTGTGTGAAGTAATAAACAGTAATTGGCGTTTTAAATATATTTTAATAATAAAAAAAATCACAAAAAATATTAATATATATATTTTATGAATAATAATAAAAAATCACAAAAAATATTATTTATTTTATATATTTTTTATTAGGTTAAAAAATGGTGTTATTTTAAGTGTTTTAAATATATTTTAATGCATGTTTTCATTGAAATTTCAAGACCTAATATCTCATAAATATTTTAGTGGTAAAATCCTAATCATTTAGGTCTTAATTAGGTATAGATATTATCTTTACTATAATTAAGTTGACTTTCGTCAAAATTCAAACTGTTTTCAAACTTCAAAGTAAACAGACGATCGAGGTTTTCAAACAACAGAACCTGCATCTTCTCAACTGTTTCTCATAAACAGTAAATCATTTTCACCTTGGGCCTCTAATAGAGTGTAAGTCCCAACACCTTTTTCTTTTCTTAGTTTGTTTTCAAAACTGTATTTTCAAAATCTTCTTTCTGTTTTCAAAACATTCTTCTGGAATTTGAAGGGCATTATTCCCGGTGAAACTCTTCAGATACCTATGTGACCTTTGTCCATCTTCACTTCTTCTGTTTTCAAAAACCTTTAACTGTTTATCATAAATATTCAACTGTCATCAATAAAATTGCTGGTAAGGCTTTGTACATACTTCTTCAAAGGCCTCCACTCCATCCAGGTTAGGCTTTACAAGCTTTCAATTTACAGTCTTTATTTAAATTACTGTCAAATATAGAACTGTTTATATATTGTTTAGAACTACGTTTGAGTGTAAACCCTAGGATATTTAAACTATATATATATATTATAGGAATATGGCCTAGGATTGAGAATGTCTTCCCGGTGAAGGCTCTTTCCTAATTAGAGATCTGTAGTTCAAACCCCCAAGATGAATTATTCCCGGTGAAACATCTTGGCAAAAACCTTAGAACCCAAACTAGGATACATCCACCCAAAGAGGAATTATTCCCGGTGAAACCTCTTACCCATTTTCTTAAGGCCAAAATAAGTTCAAAACCACATAGCTTTCTCTTGTGCTATAACAAGGACCCTCGATGACCCTCGACTAACCTCCTATTGGGCTTTGTACAAGGACCCACAGGCTTCTTAAAAGCATTTCCAGCTTCCTCTTGAGCTTGTATAGAAGGACCCATCAGGTTTCTTATAAACATAGGAACAGGTCTTTAGTTACCTTTTAGCCTATCCTAGTGAGCTTCTTTCACTTTAAACCAGACTTTAAACAAACTAAGTTTGTCTCAATCTCATATTGAGCACACCTTTTGAAAAGTGAGACATGGACAGTCTCTGTCACCCTTACCTTCATCAATCTTCCTTAGCAGAGTCTAGGATCCATATTTGCTTATCCTCAGCAAGAGTCAACCTTAATCTTGGGCTTTAAAACAAGAAGTCTCAATTAGATAATCTTTCTGCCATCTTAAAAAACCCCTGGAAAGGGTCAGCCTCCAAATCACAGTCGATAAAAAGAGTCAAAACCCCTGGAAAGGGTTAGCCTCCAAAATCATTCCTTCATTTTAACAAAAACCCCTGGAAAGCGTTAGCCTCCAAAATCACTCCTTTAAATCCAAAATCCCTGGAAAGGGTCAGCCTCCAAATCACAGTCGATAAAAAGAGTCAAAACCCCTGGAAAGGGTTAGCTTCTAAAAACATAAAAAATTTCAATCTTTTAATATATACATCCTCCAGCATAATAAAACTGCCCCAGTGAGTCCTTCATCATTAAGTAGCCAAAACCTTGGGCTTTATACAAGACATAAAATAATGTTTTCCCTAGCCAGAGCAGCCACAACCTTGGGCTTTGTACAAGGCACAAATAGAGTCATCCATAGTCTTAAAAATTCAGTTTTCCTAAGCAGTCAGCCACAACCTTGGGCTTCATACAAGGCACAAAATAGAGTCTCCCTAAGTAGAGTCATCCACAATTCTGGGCTTTGTACAGAACACCAAATAAAACCCATAAAATAAACACTCTCCAACTAGAGTCAGCCTCAATTCTGGGCTTCATACAGAACACAAAAACTCCTTAGTTTAATTTTTCCCCAGTAGAGTTATTTTTCAACAAAACAATAAATCAATCAAAAGCCTCAAGCTTGGGCCTAATTCAAGCCAGCTAAAAATCAAATCTTTCAAACAATAGATAGACATAGCTCATCTTCATAGGTAAATATCTCTCTTATCTCACCACAAACAAACAATCATTTCCAACAATCATTTCATACAACAATCAATTCAAACATTCTCCCATTTAGGACTCGTGAAAGGCATGCTCTGGCAACACACCCAGACTTGTACGACCCTTTCCCTAATTTGGTTGAGAATCTTTCATTTAAGAGGCACGATGGCTGTCATACATGATCAACCAAGTAGACTCCCCTCTTAATGAAACATCTTTCTTTTTTTTTTTAGCTTTTCTGTCACTTTAAGAATGTTTGTGGTGGAATAGTAGAAATACCTCTCTGTAAAGATGATTTCATGTCTCTTTATTGTAAACAGAGATTTAATTCAAAGCTTCAACCTTGAGCTTCAAGCAAGGCACAAAAAATCATTAATATCCCTAATTAGTTCCCCGAACTACATTAAGCTCTGACTTTCATTAGGGTTATGTAGGCATGAGGTTCACAAGGAATCTCAGCGAGCTAATAAAATACCAAAAATAGTCAGTTTGTCTGTCTGTCTGTCTTTTTTAAATCAATTCAAATTCTCTCTCCTAACACAAAGTAGAAACTTTCTCAATAATAAGCAACAAACACAATCACAATGACACAGAGAAGGTTCCGGTAGAGTACTACGGATATGTTGGGTGCTTAAACTCTTCCCTATGTATAACCGACCCCCGGACTCCAGAATTTCTAGTCTAGGTGAACCTCCACACTTAGCAAACTCCTAGGGTTTATTTGAGATCTTTTTACCCTCTCCTACTCGTTAGGATAATTAAAAACTTCGTGTGATATCGTAGAAAGAACTGAAACAAAATTCATCCCGCCACGGGCGCATTCTCCTTCCAAATTTCGCGTGAAGGGTCTAGCGTGCCGTCCTCCCAAGTGAAACGGGAAGGTAAAAAAAACGACACCACACTCTCCAAGTGTGCCCAAGCGTCTATGGAATTTGGAGGTAAGGTGGTAAACCATGTAAAAGCATTTTTTGTTAGCGAACTAGGGAAATATTTAATTCTCAAGTTTTCGTTGGCCGCCAAATCACCAGCCTCTGTCAAATATCGGGCTATGTGTTCCACAGCTGATTCACTAGTATCCCCTCAAAATTTTATAAATTTGGGTACTTTGGTACGTCTTGGTAATTCAGTTTGCAGAATATACTCCGCTACAGGGGAAGTGTAATTTGGACGTCGAAGTCCAGTATTAAGGCCATTATTGGCCATAATTCTTTCTATCATGGTAGTTAGGTTATTTTCTGTCGCCATATTGTCTCTCCTAACCATGTGTAATACTTCATCTGGATGTTCGTCCCTATTAACTACAACTAGCCTAGGCTGTTCTTCGAGAACTTCTTGTTGACCAGTATTGGTCCTTCGGTTCTGATTTTCTAAGTCTATCACTTGGTTTCTTTCGACGGGCCTTTGCCTAGGTGGCTGAACTAAATCTTGAATAGGTTCTAAGACTGGTTCGCCTTCTTGATAGGTAGACTGGTTATTTCTTCGCCTAGTAGATGTTTGAGGGGCTCCATGAAAATCTGCCATACGACCTATTTGTGGAGATATTTTTTGGTATGTTTCTACATTATCCTGGTTGGTCCTGGAAATGTTTGTTATTAAGGGAGAAAAAATAGAACCCATTTCTCGAGCGAGGATACCCACCATATCATGAATGCTAGCATCCATTTCGTGCCTAAATGTTGCTTGATTATTTGTAGTTAAGGTGGGCATTTGGCCTGATGGGCCTGGATTTTGTACACTTCGACCTACTGAACCAGCGTTAGGCGAAAATGTCGCCGTACCAGGTTGAGTGTAAGTGGGTCCTGCATGTTGTAATCATGCCATATATGATGGTGGCATTCCATAAAGGAACCAAGGTCTCCAACTCTCGAATGACGATGATGGCCTTGGGGTATGTAATTGACTTGCAGAATTTGTCGAAAATTGTGGTATTTTTGTTGTGCCTGTAAAGGAAGGCACGGTAGTCGAACTAGAGACTGGCATTGTCCCTTTTGGCACTGATGTATTTTCGGGCATGGTCTGAGAACTAATTATGGCCGCAGACCATGTCGAAGTGGGTATCTCCTGTGCTTTTGGCATAGAAGTCGAAACATGTGTAGTACTTGCTGCTACTGTTCCTGACCCTTTTGGGGGATCTTGATTTCCCCTTCCACTGGTCGAATTGACCATTTTCTTGTTGTACCTTCGTGTAGGAATTGGTTGTGCACTGTTGGTTAATTTACTGTTCCTAAGGTTCATACAAGGTCTTGATATATTCTAGACAAAAACAAACAACACATTAATGAAAAACTGTTTGACACCGTCCCACTGGGCGTGCCAATTTATTTACGGTGATTTCCGGTAAACAACCGCTAGTCCTCCAAACTATAAATATACTTTGGTTACTCGCAGGATCGACTAGATTGATCCTAGGACATAGTCAAATTGTTGTCTTTCGAGATAATTTGGTTCATGTTTGTTGGTCTCTTGTTTTGCTTCGAAAACTTGTTTATGGTATGAACAAATAAATAACTTGCGAAATAAACTAACAAAGTACACAACTTAAAAATAAACTAGTTATGAACGTAAATATAACTATGATGAAAGTGTAAAAGAAATGTAAATCTCTGAAATGTAAAGTACAAGAATGTAAAGACTTATCGAAGAAAATAAAGAAACTTGAATTAAAGGAAAGACTAGGCGAAAAAGTAAAGGAAATTTAAAGATACTTTGATTCTGTAAATAGAACTACAAACATATTTAAAGTGTGGTGTCATACGTAAATTTCTCATCGAACTCTTTCTCTTAACACTTGATACTTGAGTTATTTGTGAGTGATTTGTACAAAATGAACACCCCGGATCCTGATACTAAGACCCTTATTTATACTAATTCGACCATAACGGTCCTACGCTAATGAAATGTCACGTTGCTCACATGCATGTGTTACGAATCTCTGGGGCGCCATCTGTCCTCGTTGGGTTACACAGAATATTTCGAAATTCAAATCCTCCCGCCTGAATCCTCTTTCGATACGTGGCAACGTGTTCTTTAGTGAGAATGCAACGAAATACTACAAGCTTCAGTACCCTCGTATTTCAAAAACGTTTAAGTCTAAAAGACAACCTATCTCGATTCAGCTTCGATTTTAGGCATCTTCACCATAAATAACATTCTCGAAAATGGCCATTAAAAGCCATTTATTCTCAGGAATGGCCATTGAAAGTCATTTTTTATTCGAACTCTAGTTCTTCGAGAAACACATTCTTCAGTCGAAATCTCTAGCTAACACTACCTCATGTATCGGGTGACTCAAAACTATACAAAAGACTCTCTCAAACCTGCAGCAAAAAACTTCCCCTAATTTATAAAATATGAATTTTTAATAGCTTAAGCATTTTTTTTTAACTTTTTTTATTTTTAAAATTTTAAAAATCAAAAAAATGATAATGTTAAATAGTTTTTAAAAACTATTTGCAATTTTGTTGTTTTTAGTACTAAAATATTGAAAAATAAAAAATTAGTGACAAAGTACTTAATTCGAAGACATTTGGAATACGCCTGTTTTCATTAATAGCATAAAAGTAATAATTGTCATTTTGAAATAATAAGAACATACATATGTGTAGTTGATTTAAAGTGGAAAGAATAACAAGAATCGAAAGCTATTTCTTTTATTATTAATATTTTATAAAAATATTTCACTGACTTTGAATAGTATTTTTTTTCATTATTATTATCTTTTTATTTTATTTTAATATTATCCTTTTATTTTTATTAAAATAATAAAGATAAAAGTGGAAGAAGAAATGATAAACCAAAGACTAAAATACTATTTAAAATAACGTCTGAAAAAATAAATCATATGCTAGTAAAATAAACTATAAGCTCGTGATGAAAAGACTGTTACTAAACCTGTCTAAATTATCATAAGAAATTATAAGTTATAAGTTATAAACTAAAAGCTAAAAAATGTTACTATGCCATTATTTTTAAATTAACTCAAAAAATAATGGCACAATAACAAAAATAAAAAAATTATTTTAAGAAAAAAATGCTAAATTAAAATATATAATATGTTAAATATTAATATATTTGAATGAAAACTTAATAATAAAATATTATTTTATTAAATAAATATAACTTTTAGTTCATAGAATAATATTTTATGTAATTAAAAATATTCTAGTAAATATATTGTATTTAATTAAAAAATTAAAAGTAAAACAATTATTATGAGTTAAAGTATAATTAATGACTATTTTGTAACTGTCTTCAATGAGGTTTGATTTTTTAAATTTATATTTTCAAACTTGAAATATCACATCTATTCACTATATATAAACATTTATTTTAATACGTCATTTCATATTAATAATAAAACATACTATTAATAATAAAAAATATTGTTCGTTTTTATTTAAATAAACCAATATGGTATATTTAAAATATTTTTATCATCTATAGACTTACATATTTAGTTTGAGAAAACTATTCTTTATTTAATTTTTTAAAATGATTTAAAGCATATTAAAATTAAAGGTTATAGACATTACATATTTGTGCTGCATGTATATATCGGCAACCAATCAACCATTAAGATAAACATTACTTCCTTCATTTCTTTTATAGGCAAATTTTGATTTTTTTTAAATTTATTGAATAAATAGTATATTTCGATTATATATAGGCTAGATACATAATTATTCAATGAGTATAAAAATTTAAAATTTACTTATAGATATAAATAAGAATGGAGGAAGTACTTTAGAATTTCTCAGATATGTTCTTTAAAAAGAGTTTTTTTTAACAATAATCTACAAGCATATTTATTTTTATAATATGGGTCAAATATAATTTTATTTTTTTTAATTTTCTGAAAAATATAATGAAAATAAGTTTACAAAACAAATATCTTATTTTCTCTTTTCCAAATTCATTTTCAAAAATAGAATCACCTAACTTTTTTTTTTCTCTTTTCGAATATTATTTTCAAAAATATGAATACCAAACAAATTTTATTCTTAAAAAAGAGTTTTGAAAAACTGTTTTATAATATTATTTTCAAAAACTAAAAAGCAAAACACAATCAAACAAGCCTTAAATTTCCAAGCCTAATGTTGTGAAAACTATGTCAACAAACGGAGTATAATAGGAAACATAATAGGAAAGCAAGAAGGACAATAAAGATTGGTTATAACTGATATTTTTTACTTTCTCTTTAAATCAAGATTACAAGTTACAATAATAACAAATAACCCTCTCAATCTAAATTAGGATTTTCCGTATGCAATGATGACAGACTAGTATGCTATTTATAATAAACCTTACATACTAAACTAATGGACTTTTTCACAAATACCCATTACAAGCCAACTTAGGGCACAAGTTAACTTAACCAATTGAACATAACAAATAGACCCAATTTGAAATACTAACATCCTTAGCATTTCGATACCCACAGACTAGAACACACTTCGACTACATTATGAAGGTCTTCGACACATTATTTGTTAAAACTCTATAACATTTAACATCAAAGAACAAACTAGCTTTCTTCATGTAGCTTTATCAACTGCATATAGTGGATACACTTGCAACTTGGCAATGTCTACGTGATCATATCAGTAGCATTGTGATCTTTCGAAACCTTTAGCACTTTGACTTCTCCACGCTCGATTACTCCTATGGCGAAATGCAACCTCAAATCAATGTCCTTGGTTCGCTCATGATATGTTGAGTTATTCGACATATGTATGGAACTTTGACTATCACATTTAACACTGATACCTCGACTTTGAAGTTTCAGCTCCTTCGCAAAACCTTCAAGCCACTGTGCTTCTTTCACAGCTTTAGTGAGATCAATATATTTCGCTTCAGTGGCTGATAAAGCAACAACCTTCTGAAGGGTTGCTTTCCAACTAATTTTTATGCCAAACATAGTAAAAACATATCCAGAAATAGATTTTCTAGAATTCATACAACCTGCATAATTAGAGTTGACATATCCTTCGATTACAACTTTACTATCTTCACCCAAGGCTCCGCCATAAATTAGAATTCTACTTAGAGATCCATATAGCTCTGACTCCTTTCTATCTATTCAAATGTCAATCCCAGGGATCCTGGATGCAGCTCCCGGATCCTTCATATCGAACTCCTTATTGAGTTGAGCATTCACCCCCACTAAATCTTCGACATTGTTACTTGCTATGAGAATATCATCCACATAAAGCAACAAAATAACAAATGAGTTTCCTGGTCGAAATCGGAAGTAAACACAATGGTCGAACTGACTTCTAACGAATCTTATGCATGCCATGAACTTGTCGAATCTCCTATTCCACTATCGATGAGATTGTTTCATTCCATATAAAGATCTCTTTAGCTTCCACACATAATCTTCTTTCCCCTTTTCGACATACCCTTCAGGATGTCTCATTAGGATTGCTGCATCTAGATCACCATAAAAGAACGCAGTCTTCACACCCATATGTTTCAGTTCGAGATCGTATTGTGCCACCATGGCAAGAAACATTCGAATGGACCTATGTTTCACAACAAGAGAAAACAAATCATTGAAGTCGACACCTTCTTTCTGTGTGAAACCCCTTACGACCAACCTTGCCTTGTATATTTTTGACGTCACTCCTTCAATTCCTTCCTTAACTTTGAAAATCCATTTATAGATGACTAACCTTGTCCCGAAAGGTTTCTGGATCAGTTCCCAAGTGTGATTATCATGAAGATATTTCATCTCATCATTCAAAGACTTCAGCCATAGTCTATATGTTCTTCTTCCGGAACCTCACTTGCAGAGATTAAGGCATAAGCTATAAGATCTACATACCCACGTCTCTGAGGTGGCTTGATGACTCTTCTCGATCTATCTCTTGACAATAAGTAGTCATCGACGGTTTCCTCAATTTCCTGAGCATCTTCTACTTCTTCTTCTTCAACTTCATCTGGGATATGCAATTTAGCATGAACATGCTCCACCTCAACAGGAATCTCTACCTGTTCCAGCTCTTCGTTAGATATTTCTGCACTTTGACTAATGTTATCAGTTTTCTTAAAAGTCATTCCAGCTTCATTGAAAACTACATCTCGATTGGTGATACTCTTCTTGTTACTTGGCTCTAAGAACTATAGCCTATAAGCTTTGACTCCTTCAGGGTATCCCATGAACATGCATTTTAGAGCTCTAGGTTCGACCTTGTCTTGCCTAATATGAGCATAGGCTACGCAGCCAAATACTCAGTTTGTCGAGATTTGGTGGATGTCACGACCAAACTTCTTCAGGTGTCTTCATATCTAACACAGTCGAAGGATATTTGTTTATCATATATGTTGTTGTCGAAACAGCCTCAGCCCAAAAAACCTTCTTTAACCCAACACATGCAACATGCATCTAATTCTCTCCAAAATAGTTCGATTAAACCTTTCAGCCAAACTATTTTGTTGTGAAGTACCTGCAGTAGTTATGTGCCTTGTAATAACAGAGGCAGTACAAAAACTATCGAACGACTCATTGCAAAAATCAAGGCCATTATCGCTTCTCAACCTCTTAACCTTTCTGTCAGTTTGATTTTCGACTAGAGTCTTCCAATTTTTGAAATTCTTAAAATTATATCCTTAGACTTTTGGATGAATACCCATAATTTTCTGGAATAATCATCTACTATGGATAGAAAATAACTCTCTCCTCAATGTGATGGACACCTTGCAGGCCCCCAAAGATCATCATGGATGTAATCAAGGGATCCCTGTGTTCTTTGTTTGCCTTTGTTGAACTTCATTCTGCAAGACTTTCCAAGTATAGATGGTTCAAAATACTTTAGCTTTTCGAATCTGTCTCCACTAAGCATATCTTGTTTTCCAAATTTGACCAGACCCTTTCACTAACATGACCCAATCTCATGTGCCAAATTTCTATTTTCGATAAAGGTTTTGTTGATGCAACATTTGTCGAACCACTGATAACTTCAGCCTCAAGGGTATACAAGCCTTGTTTCTTCACGCCTCTCAAGACTTCCTTCGACCCCTTCATGACTCTTAGGATATTTTTCTCTCCTTAGAAAACATATCCTTTCTTGTCGAATTCACAAAGAGTAATTAAATTTCTCTTCAAATCGGGAACATACCTAATTTCCGTCAACAACCTATTGACTCATCATGGAGCTTGAATTTCACCGATCCAACACCTGTAATATTTCAAGCTTTGTTGTTTCCCAGCGATACAGATCCACCATCTTGATCACATAATTCTTTGAACAAGTCTTTGTTTGGAGTCACGTGCCAAGTGCAACCTGAATTCATAATCCACTCCTCACTCGAGTCACTGCTTGAAACCACAAGAACATCAGCTGATTCAAAATCATCTTGAACAATGGTTGCATTGCCATTATCCTTACCTCCATGATATTTCAGGCATTCAGGACACACCTTTATTGTATGACCTTCCTTCTTACAATGATAGCATCGGATACCAGATGCTTCGCCATTGTAAGACTTCTACTGACTTTTTCCCTTCTTGTCGAAATTACCATCCTTTCGCAAGAATTTTCCCTTAATGGCCAAACCTTTACCAACAATCGAAGTTGGATGCTCCATTCGTTTGTTTAAGTCCTTAGAATACAAGGTTGATTGAACTTTTTCAAAGGTAAGAGACTCCCTTTCATATGAGAGAGTTTTTTTGAAGTGAGCATGTGATCGAGGCAAAGTGCACAACAGTAATAGCGCTTGATCTTCATCATCAATCTTCACATCAATATTTTCAAGATCAAGAACCATCTTGTTGAACATATCCAACTGCTCAGCTAACACTTTTTCTTCAATCATCTTGAAAGAAGACAAAGCTTTCTTCAGATAGAGTCGATTTACCAACGATTTGTTTATGTACTAAATTTCAAGTTTCACCCATAACCCTGATGCCATGGTCTCCTTTGATACCTGTCAAAGAATCTTATCACCAAGGCTCATCAGAATTGTGATGTGGGCTTTCTCGATCATGGTTGTATTTTCTTTTTCCGTCAATGCAATGTCCATAGCCGCCGTACCCTTTAACGCTTCCAAACAACCCCGCTGAACCAGTAGGGCTTCATCTTCAAGCAAACCGAAATCGTTCCCTATGGTGAAATTTTCAATCTCATACTTTGTTGAAGGCATCTTCTCCACGCTCACCGCACCAATTTGTTGTAAAAGCTATGCCAAGAGTAGATTATAATAGAGAAAACAATAGAAAAGCAAGAAGGACAATAAGGACTGGTTATAACTGTTATTCTTTACTTTCTCTTTCAATCAGGATTACAAGTTACAAGAATAACAAATAACCTTCTCACTCTAAATTAGGATTTTCCGTATGCAATGATGAGAGACTAGTATGCTATTTATAACAAACCTGACATACAAAACTAATGGGTTTTTTCACAAATACCCATTACAATCCAACTTAGGGCATAAGTTAACTTAACCAATTGGACATAACAAACAGGCCCAATTCGAACTACTAACAACCCTGACATTTTAACACACACACACTAGAACACACTTTAACTACAGTATAAAGGTCTTCGACACATTCTCTATCAAAACAGGAAGCTACTCTTTGACCCACTCGAGTACGATCAAATTCTCAAAACCAAGTTTTTAATGGGTTTAGGTTTGAATCCAAATAAATAATTCCTAAATAGATTAATAATCCATGGATGTGAAATATCTAAAGCGAGAAACCTGAGACAAGGCCAGGAGCATAAAACTTTGTAAGTAAAGCAACAAGATAAGTACACTTGATAAGGCAATCACAAATCAGTAGATCACCCATATCACTGTGTGGCCGAATGAATTTGGGAGACTAATTATTTAATCCTTATTAAGTCAAGCAGTGCTTGACAAAATCTTTTTCATCTTTGTAGAGTTCTTTCTAAGGGGAGGAATCTGGTAGGTTTGCAACAGTGAGCTTAACACCGGAATTGCATGTAGTTGGTGTGCTATAATTTTCCTAAATTAGAGACTTTCTAAGATTCTAGAGTTCACGTACAAATAGTTTATTTTTAAAGTAAGGAAGCTCTATTGGAAATTTATACTATGTGAATTCGATCATTTTATTGCTTCTTCTCTTTAAATAACACATTACCTTCGCTGTTGAATGAATAATATTGATCGAGTAGGTGTACAAGATATGGTACCGGTGATGATATAGTTACTAGAAATGGCATATCTTTGCCATACTTTCTGCTTAATTCATCAGTATAAAGATTTGATCTCCCAAATTTGTAAAATATCTCTTAGTTAAACCCTTGTAATTTAGCTGTTCACTTCTGTTGTTCTTAATCTTTTGAAATAATAAGTTTCTCAAGCTCTTCTTATTTGTGTAGATGTGAAAGTGTTGATCAATCAGATAATGATTTCACTTTTTGATGGATTATGTGATGTCATACATTTCTCGCATATAACTTGAAGCAACTTGCATTCTTGGACACATTTTTTTGCTGAAGAAGGCAAACGGATGACCCTCTTGTTACAAGAAGGCTCCAATGACAACTCTTGATGCATTTGTTTCTACAATGAATGTTTTTGAAGAGTCTGACAAAACTAACACTGGCATGTATTATTAATTAAGTGTTGCATCTTAAGATCATTTTCACATAGGATCGGTGATTGGTGGTAATAAAGTTGTTATTTAATAAATAGAAGGTTATACCCTTTTAATGTCATACTGAAATTCCCTTTTTTAAGTATTGCTCCATTAAAAACTTTAAATCAGTGTGTTCTAATATAATATAATAATATATATCTACTTTAATCTAAATTAAAGGTTGTCATAATGACAACCTTGAACAAAACCCTAATCCTAATGCTAATGTGGCATGATCTTAGAATTTTCACAATTATATACCACTATCTTTTCTAGCAATAATATTAACCCATCTTTCTAGCAACAACATGAAACAATAATAGTATAATAATATTTGTAAACAGTTACATATTACTTTATTTCTAACCCTTCAATGATTATATTTTAGAGTTAAATATGTTTTTAGTCCCTATAAAAAAAATATAGACTTTTAGTCCCTAAAAAATTACTTTGTACTTAATTTTAGTCCCTGTAGAGGGACTAAACAAACTGCAAAAATAATTTTATAGGGACTAAAAGTCAAATATATTTTTTCATAGGAACTAAAAGCCAAAATTTAGATAATTATAGGGACCAAAAACATAGTTAACCCTATATTTTATCAATAATCATCCATTTTTTTAAATAAATTTATAAGAATATATACTTATAGAAATGGAAATAAAAATAAAAATAAAATAAAATTTTAAAATTGTTATGTTTTAATATTATTATTATTTTTGTTATACGATTTTTTTACATTGAAAAAAAGAAAACTCAAAGAAATAGTTTTACATTTTGAACTTTTACTATTTCTTTGTGCATTATTATTCACTAAATTTGTAATGTTTTATCCTAAATTTAAATTCTTGATGTTTATAAATATATATATACTTAGAAATAAAAATAAAATATAAATTTATAATTTTGATATTTTACTATTTCTGTATACATTATTATTTACTACAAATTAAAAAAAAAAACATAAAAACTCTTTAAAATAATTTGACATTTATTACAAATTAATAAATTAAAGACTCATAAAATTAATTAAAAAACATAAAGTAAAGACTCATAAAATTAATTCAAAAACATAGAAAAGGGATTCAATTGTGTTTACTTTTTCATCTTTATCTCTTTTAAGATTCTAAACAAAAGGTTAGAATCTGATTAATGATGAAAGCGAAATAAAGGTTCATAGATAAAGATGAACACAAAGGATATGTCCTAGTTCCTCCCACAAATTATGAGTAGTCGAGTTTCCTTTCACTTCCAAGTGTTTTTCACTATAACCAAATCTTATTATAAATGCTCAAACACACCAAAAAAAAAGAATTTCGAATGCTCAAATAAAAAGAGTTTGGTAAACTTATTGTTTCAAAAGATACAAATACAAGAGCAACAAAAATGGACTTCTAAATTGAAAGTGTTCAACTATGAGATATTTTAAAAAATTGGGAGATCAAATCTTAGTAATGATGAATTAAGCGGATAGTACGGCAAAAATGACCCATTGTTGCTAGTATATCATCACTAGTTCCAAATCTTATACACCAACTCCAATAATATTATTCATCCAAAAACTAAGGTAAAGAGTTAGCTAAGATAAGGAGGAAAAAAAGGCTTAAACATACTTGGTATAAATTTTCAAAAGAGCTATTGTATATATTGGCTTATTTTCACACCAGTGGAAGAAGCTATTCTAGATGACGTAATGTCTACACTCTTGAAAGGCACGGTAAATATGATCAATAGTCGTTTTGAAAAAGATAAAGCTTTTCTCTTGATTCTCATATTGGATTGAAATGAGAAAAAGGATACCACGCTAGTTTCGGTAGTGTGCGAATTTCCTGATATATTTTTCGGAGGATGCCACTTCATTATATCGGAGTGATGTGGATTTATTCATATATCTAGTTGTGGGAACTACTCCATTTCCATTGCACTTTACAATATGTCTCTGATTGAGCTAAGAGAATTAAAGAATCAATTAGAAGATTTGTTCACAACGTGCTTAATTCGACCAAATGCATCTTTGTGGGGTGCTCTATTCTTTTTAGTGTAAAAGAAAGATGGTAGTATGCATCTATGCATTGAATACTATCAGATGAATAAATTCACTATCAGTAGTAAATATCCTCTCCCGTCAGATTCTAACATTTTCTTCAAATCCTCGTCTTGGTTCAGCTTTATATCATCCTTCTTTGCAAGTTCATCAATTCTCTTCATTAGTGATAAAATAACCTCCTTTGCACGAACAAACATTTCTTCATCATAACAATTGAACAAATTTCATCCATTTCTTTCCTGCAACTACATTCATAAACAAGATTAACATTGTTTAACATACACCCTGTGAGATTTTGGATCGAACTCTAGTATGGCCGAAGGGTAGCTTCTTGGTTCGACAGGGTTAAGCATGAAGTCGAAGGTTGTTCACATGCTTGTGTCGAAGATGCTAGGGTTGTTAGCATGTTAAATTAGGTTTTAGTGTTTAAACCCTAATTTGTTAAGTTAGCTTGTTTATTAAGTTGACTTGTGTAATGGGCCTTGTGGAAAAATCCCATTAGTTAGTATGTTAGGTTTTATTATAAATAGCATACTAGTCTCTCATCATTGCTAAGCTGCAAATCCTAATTTAGGGTGAGAGAGGTTATTTGTTATTCTTGTAAACTTGTAATCTTGTTTTAAGAGAAAGTAAAAGAATAGCAGTTATAACCAATTCTTGTGTTCTTATTCTCTTCCCTAATTCCCTATTATACTTTGTTATTGGTATCGTTTTTCACAACAAATTGGTGCGGTGAGCGTGGAGAAGATGCCTTCAACAAAGTATGAGATTGAAAAGTTCACCGGAGTGAATGATTTCGGTCTGTGGCGCTTGAAGATGAAAGCCCTACTGGTTCAGCAGGGTTGTTTGGAAGCGTTGAAGGGAGAGGCAGCCATGAATGCAGAATTGACGGCAGCGGAGAAGACAACTATGATCGAGAAAGCACACAGCGCAATTTTGTTGAGCCTTGGTGATAAGGTTCTCCGACAGGTATCAAAGGAGACGACGGCATCAGGGTTATGGGTGAAACTTGAAAGTTTGTACATGACCAAATCGCTGGTAAATCGACTCTACCTGAAGCAAGCTTTGTATTCATTCAAGATGATTGAAGACAAAGTATTGGCTGAGCAGTTGGATATGTTCAACAAGCTGATTCTTGATCTTGAAAATATTGATGTGAAGATCGATGATGAAGATCAAGCGCTGTTACTATTGTGTTCTTTGCCTCGATCACATGCTCACTTCAAAGAAACTCTCTTGTATGGAAGGGAGTCCCTGACGTTTGAAGAAGTTCAATCAGCCTTGTACTCTAAGGACTTGAATGAACGAAAGGAGCATAAACCTTCGACTGTTGGCGAAGGTTTGGCCGTTAAAGGAAAACTCTTACGAAAGGATGGTAAGTTCGACAAGAAGAAAGGCAAAAGCCAGTCGAAGTCTTACAGTGGCGAAGCATCTGGCATTCGATGCTACCATTGTAAAAAGGAGGGTCACACAAGAAAGGTGTGCCCTGAACGCCTGAAATATCATGGAGGTAAGGATAATGGCAACGCTGCCATTGTTCAAGATGATTTCGAATCATCTGATGTTCTTGTGGTTTCAAGCAGTGACTCTAAGAGAGAGTGGATTATGGATTCAGGTTGCACTTGGCACATGACTCCAAACAAAGACTTGTTCGAGGAATTATGTGATCAAGATGGTGGATCAGTATTGCTGGGAAACAACAAGGCTTGCAAGATTGCAGGTATTGGATCTGTTAGATTCAAGCTCCATGATGAGTCAATAAGGTTGTTGACTGATGTCAGGTATGTTCCTGATTTGAAGAGAAATCTGCTTTCTCTTGGTGAATTCGACAAGAATGGATATGTTTTCCAAGGAGAGAAAAGTATCCTAAGAGTCATGAAGGGTTCGAAGGAAGTCTTGAGAGGCGTGAAGAAACAAGGCTTGTATACCCTTGAGGCTGAAGTTGTAAGTGGTTCGACAAATGTTGCATCCACGAAACCTTTGTCGAAAACTGAAATCTGGCACATGAGATTGGGCCATGTCAGTGAAAGGGGTCTGGTCGAATTAGGGAAACAAAGTCTGCTTGGTGGAGACAAAGTCGAAAAGCTGAAGTTTTGTGAACCCTGTGTACTTGGAAAATCTTGCAGAGTGAAGTTCAACAAAGGCAAACAAAGAACACATGGATCCCTTGATTACATCCATGCTGATCTTTGGGGGCCTGCAAGGTGTCCATCACATTCAGGAGCAAGGTATTTTCTATCCATAGTAGATGATTATTCCAGAAAATTATGGGTATTCATCCAGAAGACTAAGGATGAAACTTTTGAGAATTTCAAAAGTTGGAAGACTCTGGTTGAAAATCAGACTGGCAGAAAGGTCAAGAGATTGAGAACCGACAATGGCCTTGAAGTTTGCAATGAGGCATTCGACAGTTTTTGTGCTGCCTCTGGTATTGCAAGGCATAGAACTACTGCAGGTACTCTACAGCAAAATGGTTTGGCTGAAAGGTTTAATCGAACTATTTTGGAGAGAGTCAGATGCATGTTGACTAGTGCGGGGTTAACAAAGGTGTTCTGGGCTGAGGCTGTTTCGACAGCAACATATCTGATAAACAGATGTCCTTCGACAGCGTTAGATATGAAGACACCTGAAGAAGTTTGGTCGGGACATCCACCAGATCTCGACAAACTGAGAGTATTTGGCTGCGTAGCCTATGCTCACATTAGGCAAGACAAGGTCGAACCTAGAGCTCTGAAATGCATGTTCATGGGATACCCTGAAGGAGTCAAAGCTTATAGGCTATGGTGCCTAGAGCCAGGTCACAGGAGGTGTATCACCAGTCGAGATGTAGTTTTCAATGAAGCTGAAATGGCTTTTAAGAAAACTGATGATGTTGGTCGAAGTACAGAAACATCTGACGAAGAGCTGGAACAGGTAGAGATTCCTGTTGAGGTGGAGCATGTTGATGCTGAATTGCATGTCCCTGATGAAGTCGAAGAAGAAGCAGAAGATGCTGAGGAAGTTGAGGAAACTGACGATGACTACCTATTGTCGAGAGATAGGTCGAGAAGAGTCATCAAACCACCTCAGAGACTTGGGTATGCAGATCTTATAGCTTATGCATTAATCTCTGCCAGTGAGGTTCTTGATGATGAACCTAGAGATTATAAGGAAGTTATGAGGAGTCAAAATAAGACTGAATGGCTGAAGGCCATGGATGATGAGATGAAATCTCTTCATGATAATCACACTTGGGAACTGATCAAGAAACCTGCTGGGGCAAGGTTAGTCAGCTGTAAATGGATTTTCAAAGTTAAGGAAGAAATTGAAGGAGTGACGTCGAAAAGATATAAGGCAAGGTTAGTCGCAAGGGGTTTCACTCAGAAAGAAGGTGTCGACTTCAATGATGTGTTTTCTCCTGTTGTGAAGCATAGGTCCATTCGAATGTTGCTTGCCATGGTGGCACAGTTCGATCTTGAACTGGAACAGATGGATGTGAAGACTGCGTTCTTGTATGGTGATCTAGATGAAACGATCCTGATGAGGCAACCTGAAGGGTATGTCGAAAAGGGGAAGGAAGATGATGTGTGCAAGTTAAAGAGATCTTTGTATGGGCTGAAACAATCTCCTCGACAGTGGAATAGGAGATTCGACAAGTTCATGGCACGCATAAGTTTCATTAGAAGTCAGTTCGACCACTGCGTTTACTTCAGATTTCGACCTGGTAATTCATTTGTTATTTTGTTGCTTTATGTGGATGATATTCTCATAGCAAGCAACAGTGTTGAAGATGTGATGAGGGTGAAGGCTGAACTCAATAAGGAGTTCGATATGAAGGATCTGGGAGCTGCTTCCAGGATTCTTGGAATTGACATTCGAAGAGATAGAAAGAAGTCGAAGTTATGCCTATCTCAAGAGGCATATCTACGGAAGATTCTTGAAAAGTTTGGTATGTCGAATTCGAAGCCAGTTCTGACTCCAACAAACCCTCAATTCAAGCTGAGTATTGATCAGTGTCCCATTACTGATGTGGAAAGAGCCTATATGAATAGCATCCCATATGCTAATATAGTTGGTTCTTTGATGTATGCTATGGTTTGTACTAGACCCGACATAGCATACGCAGTAAGTCTTGTAAGCAGGTACATGGCGAATCCTGGAAAGGCTCACTGGCAAGCATTGAAGTGGATTTTAAGGTACATAAATGGGTCTCTGAATAGAGTCCTAATTTATGGTGGAGCCTTGGGTGAAGATGGTAAAGCAGTAATCGAAGGATATGTCGACTCTGATTATGCAGGTTGTATGGATTCCAGGAAATCTATTTCTGGATATGTTTTCACTATGTTTGGCACAGCAATTAGTTGGAAAGCAACACTTCAGAAGGTTGTTGCTCTATCAACCACTGAAGCGGAGTACATTGCATTAACTGAAGCTGTGAAAGAAGCATTGTGGCTTGAAGGTTTTGCGAAGGAGCTGAAACTTCAAGGTCGAGGTATCACTGTTAAATGTGATAGTCAAAGTGCAATACACCTGTCGAACAATTCAGCCTATCATGAGCGAACTAAGCACATTGATGTGAGGCTGCATTTCGTCAGAGGAGTAATCGAGCGTGGAGAAGTCCAAGTGTTGAAGGTTTCAACTAAAGACAATGCTGCTGATATGATCACCAAGACATTGCCGAGTTGCAAGTTTTTCCACTGTATGCAGTTGATAAAGCTGCATGAAGAAAGCAAGTCTGTTCCTTGACGTTGTAGAGTTAGGTCCAAGGTGGAGATTTGTGAGATTTTGGATCGAACTCTAGTATGGCCGAAGGGTAGCTTCTTGGTTCGACAGGGTTAAGCATGAAGTCGAAGGTTGTTCACATGCTTGTGTCGAAGATGCTAGGGTTGTTAGCATGTTAAATTAGGTTTTAGTGTTTAAACCCTAATTTGTTAAGTTAGCTTGTTTATTAAGTTGACTTGTGTAATGGGCCTTGTGGAAAAAGCCCATTAGTTAGTATGTTAGGTTTTATTATAAATAGCATACTAGTCTCTCATCATTGCTAAGCTGCAAATCCTAATTTAGGGTGAGAGAGGTTATTTGTTATTCTTGTAAACTTGTAATCTTGTTTTAAGAGAAAGTAAAAGAATAGCAGTTATAACCAATTCTTGTGTTCTTATTCTCTTCCCTAATTCCCTATTATACTTTGTTATTGGTATCGTTTTTCACAACACACCCAAATCTCTTATAACACATTCAAATAAAAATAAACTGAGAATTGCATTTATCTTGTATAACACACACCCATTAAACCTCCTCCGAGATTTCCAGTAGTCCACGAAGTAGTGACAGGTGAATCAAGGTCACATAAACAACGAACTTCTCTTCTTCGTGATGCACAACTATTACACGATAAATAACTCTTATTATTATGATTATACTATTATTATTTCACTTACTAAACATAAAATTGCTACCAATTATTACAATAAAGACTCATAAAAATAAAAATTGTTGGATATAAAATTTTAAAATGACTCAAATTCTGAAACTAATCGTTACTTTCTCAATTCATTAATATGAAAATCAATAATAAATATAATTTTCATAATCAATATTTATGATTAAGTAGATTAATAGATAATTTTAAATTAATTTTTTCTCAACCCTAATTCTATTTTTCTATTTCCCTCTTATTTCATTAATTTTATAAATTTTTATTTTTAAAAAATAACTTATTTAAAAATAAAAATAAAATAAAAGTTTTCTTAAAAAATATGATTACCAAAATTAATTTTTATATAATATAAAAAAAAATTCCTTGATAAACATATAATTACCATTGAAATAATAGTTTCCTTAAAAGAATGTAAATAACTTTTATATAATTAGTTTTTCATCGATAAGAAATAAAAATATATAAGTGTGTTCTAATATAATATAATGATATATATATAAATATATATATATATATATATATATATATATATATATATATATATATATATATATATATTAAAATGATTCAAATTTTTAATATTATATTTATTATTATAATAAATTTTATTATAATACCGAGTTTGATTTCTGGTGGGAACAATGTTTGGCCAGGGTTCATACCTCAGTTCACAACTCTAGATTAATAGGGTCCCTTTCTCCTAAGAACCAAGGAGCTATTAGTCAAAAAAAATATTTTAATATTATATTTATTATTATTCTTATATCAATAAGTACTGTATTATATTATTTTTATTATTCTAATTTTTTTATTTACTAAACATAAAGTTAGTACCAATTATTACAATAAATACTCATAAAAATAAAATTGTTGGTTATAAAATTTTAAAATGACTCAAATTCAGAAAGTAATCGTTTCTTTCTCAATCCTTTAGTATGAAAATCAATTTTAAATATAATTTTGGTAATCAATATTTATGATTAAGGATATAATTTTAAATTATTTTTTGCTCAACCCTAATTCTATTTTTCTATTTCCCTCTTATTTCATCTATTTTACAAATTTCTATGTTTAAAAATTAACTTATTTAAAAATAAAAATGAAATAAAAGTTTCCTTAAAAAATATGACTACAAAAATTAACTTTGATATAATATAAATAAAAGTTTCTTTAGTAAAAATACAATTACAATTGAAATAAAAGTTTCCTTAAAAAATGTAAATAAATTTTATATAATTAATTTTTCATAAAGAAGAAATAAAAATTTATAAGTATGTCAATTCTAATTTATACTAAGTCTTGTATACGAAAAATATTTTACTATCTAGAATGTAATAAAAAATATATTTAAAGAATATTAATGTTTACATTTCTAAGTATTGCTTTGAATTATGATTTTTCATTTGTTGTTGTAGTATATATTGTTTAAAGATGAATGTATAAATTTATTTAGCCTAAAGACAGTATAAAAATTAGTCACCTATAGGATCACATTGTGATAATATGATTTGAAGTTGTCATAATGTGACTTAAAAATGATATTCTGATAATTCAACATGTGATAATACAACAAAAGATTGGATATATTTATCCATGACTAGAGCATGAGACAACATACTACATCTAATTACTAGGGAAGTACAAAATTGCAAACTACATCTAATTGGTAGATTATGATCAAACACAACAACCCCTTGGAACAAAACATTATACTTTAAAGTGCAGTGGAATAAAACTGCCATTGCCTCAAGAAATTTGATTCTTCAAGTATTGGTTATGTCATTATTGCAGATGCAAATACTTTAAAGCAGGTGAAGAGAATGAGCATTTAGTCACATATTGTCATTGCCTCAAGAAATTACCAAAAACATTGAAGTGAAAAGGATTAATTATTGAAAACACCACAGCTTCAATGTTCAAGAAATTGCAAAAAAGTATGCATTCATTTTTTCGTTCTATATTTATGAGAACCGGCATCCAAAATCAAATCCAAGAGAGAGTGAACTTTTCTTGGAGTGTTGTCCGCCAAACGGATGCAATACATGAGGATCATTATGTCATCATCAATTTAAAGGTTGCAGTTGCTTGCATGCTGATGAATGACAAACATTTAACCAAGGAAATTACGGTCGATGGAAAGGAAAAAATATCTCTGATAAGAGAAGAGACCAATCAAATCGCTTAGTAGAGATTTCCACAGAAATAATAAACTTCATCTTTAACTCTTAGAATGAATCTACATATATAGAACAAGATTTAGCAGATATTATAATATCACATAAGAATGAAATTAAGTGAAATTTATTAGATGGAGAATTAAATATGAAGAAGTAGTGCAAAAGCATACCAGTTCTTAAATACATAAAATTTAAAGTTAAATTTGGTCTACCTATGGTTTGGAATTATATATTAAGTTTTATTCATATCAATGGGTAATTGTTTCTCTTCGGCCCGATAATTAGAAACTGAAATCTAGCAAAAATCAAACACTAAGTTTAATTATTGACACAAGGAATGCTTAGTAACTAAATCAAATTCATTGCAATCATAATTTTCTATCAGAAGGAAGTTTGGGAGGGTGGAGAAAGTGTTAAAGTATTTTAGAGAGGATAGAAAACTTTTGGAAAAGAGAAGGCTACTTGTATTATTGAGAGTATTATTCAGAGTGTTTGTAATTTTTGAATTATACAAACTCAAGTACATAACCTCTATTTATACATGTGATATTTCTAAATCAACGACTATGATTTTGCCACTACAAACTTAATCTAATGGCTATAAACTACTATCTAGAATTTTCTATACTTTTCTAAACAATCCTAATTAATCCTTATCTTCTAGAAAACTTTATGGATCTCTCTAGAATATGCTTCTAGATGTTAGATCTAGTACAACATAATTTTGGGCCTAAAATTCCTAAGGCCCAAAAACTACAAACTCAAAATCAATTTATATATTCATCATTCTCCACATTTGCACATTCGGCATTTTTCCAATTGTTTGATAAAGATCAAACGTTCTAAATTTCAATATAAATTTTCATTTATATTATATAAAAAATATTAAATTAAAATTTTTATCTATTTGATCTTAATTTTTAAAAAAAAATATTTAAAGTGATCAAAATTGTAATGTCTCGGCGTTGTGAAGAGTATTATGATAAATATGGTGTCCTAGGAAAACATGTAATTTGAGATGTAACCTAAGAGGGATTGAATTAAGTTTTAAGAAATTTTCTTATTATTTTGTTATTGTTCTTTTCTTTTTATTTTTCAGAATTATGGTGGTAAACTTAAAGCAAAAAGTGGAGAAAAATATATATCCAAAATATAAATGAGACCAAAATTAATATTACTTCTCATTTCCAACTCACGGATACATCTAGTCCCTTCACATCTTGAAGGATTTTTCACTGTATTATATTTTTGAACAAGCCTCACACCAAGATCTCTCTTACAATCTTCTAACATAAATATCAAATCTATGATGGACTTTTAATCTTCCATAATCAAAGCACCATTTCAAAATCATCAATCCTAATCCTTTCCTTGAAGCATCACCGAATACCTCAAATCTATGATTAGGATCAAGAATCACCAAAACGAGAGCAATTGTCAACTTTTCTTTTAATTTCCAATAACTTCGCTCCCACTTTAAATCCCAACGAAAATAACTTCTCTGAGAGTGAGAGTGAGTTTGACCAATGGCAATGTTACCTAAGAGAATCAAAAAATGAACCTCTAATAATATCAAATTAAACCTAAGAAGCTCATAAATTTAGACAAATTATTAGGTATTATAGCTTCTTCCTTTAAAGGGCTTACTGCCATACCTCCTTGAGAAATAACATGACTAAAACACTTGACTTCTAACATCAAAAATTCACATTTATTTAATTTTGCAAAAAGCTTATTCTCTCGCAAAACAAACAACAAAGTTCTCTGATGCTCCAAAGTATAAGAGTAAGTTAGGATATCAATATAAAGATCAAAACTAATTGGTCCATGTATGGATGGAACACTCCGTTCACGTGATTCATAAAAACAACAAGAGTGATGGAAACTCTGATAGGCATTACATAAAATTTGTAATGACCATACTGAGTTCAAAATGTGATCTTCAATGTGTCGGAATTCTTCACTCGAATATGATGGTACCCTGGTTGTAACTTAATCTTCAAAAACACCAAGCTCCTTTTAATTGATCTAGGATGTCCTTAATTCGAGGCAGAGGCTATTTACTATTGATAGCGAATTTATTCAACAGACAGTATTCATTGCAGTGATGCATACCACCATCTCTCTTTTACACTCAAAAAAAGAGAGCACCGAATAGAGATGCACTTGGTCGAATTAAGTACTTTGTGAACATATCTTCTAATTGATTCTTCAATTCTCTTCGCTAAATCAGAGACATATGATACGATGAAATGGAAATGGAGCAGTTCCCGCAACTAGATCTACAAATAACTCCACATCTCTCATGATATAATGAAGTGGCATCCTCCAAAAAAATATATCAGGAAATTCGCACACTACCGAAACTAGTGTGGTAACATTTTTCTCATTTGAATCCATTATGAGAATCAAGAGAAAAGCTTTATCTTTTCAAATAGACTTTTGATCATATTTATTGTAAGACCCGTAAAAGTAAATAAACACTAATTAGAATTTGAGAATATTAAATAGTATTATGCTATTTTATTCTATCAATTTTTTTATATAATTGTCTATAAATAACACAACGTTATAGAGACCGTGCCGAAGTACTACCAAAACTCTATTAAAAATAGCATCATGTTCTTACAGTTTTAATTATCCATGCAAAATATTTTTATTATGTTAAAATTTAAATAGGAGTTTTACAGACTGGCCGGTTGAAGTGATTCGACACCGTGTGAAAAATTAGCGGACAAAATATTTCGAGTTTTGACTTGAATCAGACTATTTTATTAATCTATGTTGCGCGTAGATTCTGTTGGTAAGCTCGTTTTATTTTTTCGACGATATTTACGATCATAAATTTACCTATCAGAGTCTGTTTAACCGGATATTTTTATTTGTGATTTTGATTATTTTCAGTCTTTTTATTAAACTTCGTTTCGCGTAAATCATTTTCATATATTCAATTTTATTTTTCGATCAAACGCGCGTTCGACTGTTATTCATTCCGGTCTCCTTTTCCATAATATTGTTCCGTTTTAAAATGTTCATTCCTTTAATTTCATGTAGTAGAAATCTTGTAGCCCAAGTTTAAATTCAACACGTTGGCTTTATGAATGATTAAACTAGTAATTTAACTTCTTCAAACTAAAATATCTAGATATTTTTGTTGATATATTATTATTTTACTCTTTGTGAGAGTGAGAATGGAGGGCTAAGATTGAACCCACATGTCTTCTACTTTAATCCAATAGCTAGTATTATTTTGGACTTTCTATTTAAGCAAGTGCTAAGACTCATTCCATTTCATTCCTTCATCTTCTCTCACGTAAAACACTCTTATGCCTACTTCTTTCTTTTATTTTTTTTTCAATATTTGTTAAGAGATAATAAGCACAAAATTTAAGTGTTGGTAAAAATTGAAATTGAATCACAAAAACACTTATACAAATGTTCAAGTAAGAATCTCAAGAAAAGTGATGAATCAAAGTTGATCCATGAGTTATGGTGGAGCTTTAAATCTAATTTATATGGTGAGAAAAATTCTTTTACTTTCTCTTGTTAATATCTACAAAATCCACAAAGAAAATCTTGTTGTGCAATTTATTATTTTATGGATTATTTGTTTTAAATAAAATGTTTTTTTTGTGTGTAAGCAAGATATTATATAATAGAGAACTAAGGGTTCTCAACATCTGATTACACGAAGGCGGGAAAAAAAACCCGGAAGAAGAGAAAAATTACACGCCAATTACAAAGGAATTACGAGAGAAAAAGAATTGGATCCTTACTAAACTCGTAAAAGGAATAATTGGAATGCGTAATTTTTCCGCAAAAAGACCACTTCCAAACAAGAAGCTTGATGCTCCAAACAATGTCGTTAACGTTCCAACCCTCCTCCCGGAAACAAGCTCCATTCCTAGTGATCCATATAGTCCAAGTTGTTGCCAACCATATCACATCAACTTTGCTATCTACTAACTTTTGAGTACAAAAGAACCTATGCCAATCCATAAAATTGGACAAACAATCGTCCTCCATATAACTCACTTTACCAACCCAAAAAGCTATTTCTTTCCATATATTCTTCACCACGTCACAACCGAAAAAGGAATGGTTTCTATTCTCTACATCCACTCCACAAAAAAAACACATTAAATTATCAACGGGAAAATGAATACCTCTCGAGACTAAAAGATTCTTGGTAGGTAATCTATCATGTAGGAGTCTCCAACCAAAAGCCTTAATTTTGAAAGGCACCTCTACTCTCCAAACAAGCCGAAAAACATCATCAAATTTGTTAGGTGGGCCATGCGGGACAAAGTCTTTACCGTAGAAAGCATAACAAGAAGCCACGGAAAAATCCAAACCTTTATCACCCTCCCACTTAACCGAATCCTTGCCATCCTTAAATCCTCCAAATTTGCCCACCAAAAGGCTAAAAGAGATGAACCGACTCCTCACCTCGGCATCCTCCAAAACCGACACGGAAATACCAAAATCCCCCCACCTCCAAACACCCTCCGACCAACCTCCCATAGCCGCCACCGACACCCCCTTCAAATTGGAAAACAAAAACAAGTCCGGAAACAAATCCTTCAAAATGACACCGTCCAACCACCTTGCTTCCCAAAAAGGAGTGTTGAAACCATTATGAACATCAAACAAACAACACTCCTTTATAGGATCTCTAAACGAGCGATAACCAATCTTCACTAAATCCCTCCACCAAGAAGAAAGAGAAGAAGAAGAAGGAATTTTGAAACCGTCACCACCATGAAAAATAAAAGAAAATAAATCTCCGTACCTTGCTTTCAAGACGTTGTACCAAAGAGATTCGTGACCATTTAGGATCCTCCATCTCCACTTGCAAAGGAGTGCTAAATTAAAAGCCGAAATATTTTTTATCCCTAAACCCCCTTTTTCAATCGGAGACATCACCCTTTTCCAACTAATCCAATGAATCTTCCTTTTCTCTTCCACTCCACCCCACAAGAAGTTACTTTGAATCGAATTGAATTCTCTCACCACCTTCATCGGCATCTTATAGAAAGACATAGTAAAAATAGCAAGTGGTGTAAGAATCGCTTTCAAAAGAGTGATACGCCCTCCCAAGTTTAGAAACCGACTTTTCCACCCCGTTAACCACTTCTTCACCTTACTCAAAAAGGGGAGCCATGTCGAAGTCTTCCTAGGATCACACCCGATCGGAATGCCAAGAAAAGAGAAGTTGTTTTCCTCCACTTTGCATGAGAGAAAATAGGATGCGGCGTCCAAAAAAGATCTCCTAACATTGATGCCAATCATCTTACTCTTATGGTAATTAATTCCAAGACCCGATACTATTTCAAACGCCTTTAGAACCGATTTGATGGCCCAAAGATGTTTCCACGTTCCCTCCCCCACAATCATAGTATCATCCGCAAATTGAAGAATATCCACATAACAAGCACCCTTAATAGAAAACCTCCCAAAATCTCCTATATCAATGGATTTCCTAATAAGGCCCGTCAATCCCTCCGCCACCAAAACGAAGAGGAAAGGAGATAAAGGATCACCTTGTCTCAATCCTCTAGAAACTCCGAATTCCTTTGTGGGGCTACCGTTCACAAGCACCGACATATTACTATTAAACACCAACAACTCCATCCATCCCATCCATTTCTTCCCGAAGCCCATCCTTTTCATCATGTAACGCAAAAAGCTCCAACTCACTTTGTCGTAAGCTTTCTCGAAATCCACTTTAAAAAGCATACACTCTCTACCTTCCTTCCTAGCATAATCAATCACCTCATTAGCCACTAACACTCCATCCAACAATTGTCTACCGGGCACAAAAGCGTTTTGGCAAGGAGAAATGATAGAATTAAGCACCCCTTTAAGTCTTCCCGCCAATAATTTGGCTATAGCTTTGTACAAACATCCCACCAAACAAATAGGCCTATAGTCGTCCAAGGTCAACGGATTTTGCAACTTCGGAATCAAAGTCAAAAAAGATGATGTGACCGCCTTTGAAATAACTCCTCCATCAAAGAAATGATTGAAGAATTTAACGAAATCCTCCTTAATGAACGCCCAACAATTCTTAATGAAAAGAAACGTGTAGCCATCCGGGCCCGGACTTTTGTCTATCCCACAATCCCAAATAGCCTCCTTGATTTCACTCTCTTGAAATGGTTTTTCAAGGAACAAACATTCTTCAACGCTAATACTTTTGAGATCTATCCCTTCCAACAAAGGCCTTTCTTCCTCCGGTTCGACGAATTTGTTACTAAAATGATTGAAAACCTCCTCTCTAATCTCCTCCACCGATTCCACCATACCCCCCTCCGAGAGGAGAGGCCCTAAATGATTAAACCTTCTTTTTTCTTTCATCACCTTGTGAAAGAAACTACTATTCGCATCTCCCTCTTTCATCCATCTCACCTTTGATTTTTGGATTAGCATGTTCTCCTTAATTCTCATATTCCTCCATATTCTACTAGACGCCTCTTTCCTCTTTTCCACCAACTCCCGACGCAACTCTTCGGACACTTCTTCCAACCTACTATCCACCATATTTAATTCCCTAACACCCTCTTCGACTTCCAAATCAATCCTTCCAAACACTTCTATATTCCATCTCCTAAGCTTCTCCTTTAAAAGTCTAAGTTTTTCCTTTAACACATAATCGCCTCTCCCTCGAACAGTCATAGATTTCCACTCTTTCTCCACAAAAGGCAAGAAAGAATCAAAAGAAAACCATTCGTTATTAAATTTGAACGGTTTCGGTCCCCAATTTACATTATCCTTCACTAACCAAACCGGACAATGATCCGAGATATCCCTATCGCCAATAAATTGACCAACCACCCCCCACTTGTTAACAACTTGATGCGAAACAAGAAATCGGTCGATTCTACTCATAGATTTACCATCACCGCTATACCAAGAAAATTTTTTACCTTTGCTCGGAACATCCACCAAATCACTATTAACAATGAACTCCACAAATAAGTCAATCTCGTTGTTATTAATAGTAACCGCTCTCCCCTTTCTTTCCCTACTATCCTTTATGGCATTAAAGTCCCCTCCAAAAATCCATTCGACGTCGGTAAAAACATTCTTCAATCTCAACAACTCTTGCCACAACAATTTCTTTTTGATAATGTCACACGAAGAATAGACGTTGACCACATAGTAAATATCATTCTTCCATAGGACTTTTATTCCTAAATAGCCGTCCCCTCTAAAGCTACTAATAACCTCCATATTGGTGGGATTCCACAAGATAATCAAACCTCCCGACCTCCCCACAGAGTTGGAAAAAGAATATCCAACCTCACCACCATACCATAAGCTTTTAGCCATCTCCTCCTTAAAGTTGGGAACTTTTGATTCTTGAATCAAAAATAACTCCGCTCCTCCTTTCTTAATCAATTCCTTTATTCTCCTTCTTTTAAGTGCATTCGCACATCCCCTAACATTAAAGGATCCTAAAATCATTGAGGATCCTTTTTAGACTCCCTCCCAGACACCGATTCCTTAGCCCCCCATTTTTCAGAACTACCACACTTGCTCTCCAAGTCATTTCTACCATCCACATTCACAACCCCCAAAGCCATCATAGCCGCTAACAATTTTCCTCCCATATTACGATCCAATTGCTCCCAGATCCGCCCGTTATTCCTACAAATATCCGACTCTTCCGTTTGTTCTCCGTAACACACAGAACAAGATTTAGAAGAATCCGTAGGCACCAAACCATTCCCACAAGGCGCGCTACCTACTTGCCCTGAACCAACAGCCCTCTTACCATCACAAATTTTCCGCCCCTGCCCCTTTAATTTTCTTCCAACTCCTCCTTTGCCAACCATTTTTCTAAGCCGCAATTTTTTATTCCCCATGAATGGATCTTTTCGAACCAAGCTGCAATTTACCACTGAATTAGCAGACCCGGTGCCAATAGCATCACCGGCTGAAAGGACCAGGACCGGCTGCCTTGCTGCTTCAGCTGCGGCAGAAACAGTGCCCAGCATCCTGTCAAAAAGCCCATTTGAAGAAGCAGAAACAGCCCCAGCAACACCCAGGTTACGCTTCAAAACAGTGCCGCAACATCCTTTGTTACTTTTAGCTAAAACAGCACCAATATCTCCCAAGTTATGGTTCAATCCATCACCATGCCAACCACTATTAGGTTTTGCCAAAACCGCATCACTGCCCCCGTGCCTCCCCTTTCCCGGCTTAGAAACAGACTTAGGTACCACAGGAATAGCCCCAAAACTGCTATCAGAATATTGTTCGATGGTGTCCACCGAGTTTACCAATACCGCACCCTTGTCGCTATTACAATTCACCAAGACAGCGGCATTATCTCCCAAATTATAATTCACACCATCACCACAACAGCCACTGTTATGATTCTCCAACACCGCACCACTTCCACCATACTTCCCCTTACCCGACTTTGGGACAGCCGTATCGACAAAAGGATTAGCCCCAAAACCACTTTCTGAAAGATGTTCTAAGATGTCGTCCGAACACTCATCAACCGAATTAATATTCTGTTCCTGCAAATCATTTATCCAGAATTCATCCGAGTCCGATGACTCGGGGCCAGTAATTTGAGTTTTAGAATTACCTGGATTAATCCTCAGAGCGTCATAGATTTCCTCCCTCAAGAACAAAGAAAAAGGCTTCTCGTCTATCACGACCTCCACGGACTCCGGTACTGAGGCACCAATGTCAACTTTCAGCAGTATTCTTGCGAAATCATAACATGCTTTAGCAGCCGTATTCGCGTCAATGCTCACAAAGGAACCAATGCCCTCAGCTAGCGCCACGAAGAAATCGTCGTCCCAAGCGTGAGCCGGGATTCCGAAAACCTTTATCCACACAGTCCTGCTACCATCTATATCAGTATCCTCCCACTTTCTTATATCACTGAACCAGCCTTTCCACCAAGTTTCGCCCTCACCGATTAAGTCCGCAATGAACCCCTCCTCCATTTCTTGAAGCAGGCAACGGTTACCCCCCAGAGGAGTGACCTTGATAACATACATCCCTTCCAATTCAAATTGAGTTTGAATGGTATAAGCCGAACCCGGAATCAGAACATTTCCAACATACGCTTTAGCCAAACTCGCCTTTGTTTCTGCTTTGGATTTGTAGTTCAGTATGCACTTCTTCTCCTTCAAAATGGAATTCTCGGTTACCTGTGCATAGGACCTGTTAATCCTTCTGAACCCTCCATAAATCTGATCAGCAGCTTTAACAAACATCCCCTGCTGAGGCTTCGCTGAAACTGAACCTGAGCCTTCCCCTGAAGACGGTTTGCCGCTGAGGCCTGCCGACTCACCCCTCTGAAACCTTGGAATGTTGGCGTGGATTTTCTTTCCCAGTATGACTATGTTATCTACCCTCACTGCTAACATCCTCACATCCTTCTCTTCGAAGAATTTCGCGAAACCGAACCTTTTACCCACCGAATTCCTCCTCGGAGCTATTGCCACTTCTAACACCTTGCCCACACAACCAAATAACTCAAAAAGATCCTTTGCGCTGTAGGAATCAGGAAATTCCGAGAAATAAATCGAACACTCCTCCGAGGACTGAACCGGAATGTTTGCGTTTCTCCCCCCGAACGGGAAAGTATCCCATTTAGGTTTCAAAGACCTAAAAGCACCCTTCCTCCTAACCTCCTCCCAACCTCCTTGCCGTGGACCACCGCGCCTGTTGAACATAAGAAAGAAAAAAGAAGAAGACAGTAGAAAAGAAGCAAAGGAATTCTCACTAGCCTCGACAAGGTCCCTGTTTCGAAAAACAGGAGTTTAAACCAAAATCTTGACTAAGAAAACCCTAAGATCCAGATCCACCGAAGAAGACAGAGAAGCGCGGCCCTCAAGACCCGCGATACTGATGGTTATTTTAATTGTTAAAAGTTGCAGAGTTTGATTCCTTAGTTTGCTTAATGAAAGAATTGATCATGGCCATAAGAAATACAAATATTATTCTTATCATTATAAATTGCAATATTTTAATAAATTATTTTGGTCTAAAGACATAGTACTCATGTTTTACCATCCTAGAATTATAAAGAGACTTTGAGGACAAATTTACTATTATTTTGATTAATTGAGGTTGGATTAACTCTTTCTGGAAAGAAAAAAAAAGGACTCATAGCTCTAGCTTGTTTGGTTTTGGTTGAATTATTTTTGTAAATTGATTAAAAATAGTAAGTTTAACTCATAACTAAAATTAAATTTCTACACGTATGATTATAAAATTAATATATTAATTATCAAAGTTCAAATTTTATGTCACTTATATATAAATATAACAACTCTGTTTTAATTTGAAACTTAAAAATGATTATTAATCTTTAAAATTAAATAGTAATTATATTTAATATTTTGAACTTGATATTTTAAGAAGATAAATAATATTCGGAGATTTTAATTTCATATAGTATGGTTTTAGTATTATATTTAAGTTTAAATATTTCAAATAACAATTTATTTTAAGTTATGGTTTGATTTATGTTTCTTTTTGAGGAAACAAATTTGATTTTACTTATGCTTTGAAATAAATGATAGTCTTATTGTTCTAATTTTAATTGAGACTAGACGGAAACATAAATTATATGAGACTTAAATTGATTTATAATTTTCCTACTTTGTTTTGAAGATAAAATTTATATTATATAAACTTGTTCAAAAACAAAAGAGAAATTATCATATTTGATACGGATTTATTTTAATATAGAAAATAATAATATTTTAAGGACTTTTCGATTTTGAATATATCTTTTAAGTTAAAATTGCAAGAACCAATTATTGATAATAATAAATGAATTTAAAACAGTGATTTAGAAATATTTGAATTAGTATATTTTCTTATAAGAGAAAAACCATTTTCTTTTTGAAAAGATATATTCCTATAATATATAATGATTAGGTTAGTAATATGGTAATAAAAATCTAAACCTAATTGATTAGGGAAGTGGCCAAGGTAAATCCCTTATTATGGATGTAGTTGGGTTTGTATTAACTTAATTAAATTGTGTATTTTAAAAAGGTTCAGAGTGTGAGCCGGACAAGAGACTTCGTCTAGAGTGGAAAATCATTCTCATATAGCGTAAGTTGAATATGTTGGAAGCTTACTAAGGTAAGGGCACTTTCTAACGATATTATATATGATTGAATGCATATGTGTTGGTATGAATGATTGTGTGCCCGGTTGGGGATGTGTGTTTCTGCTGTGATGCTAAACTTGAGAATGTGTTTCATATGATTTGTTGAAAATATATGAATTGACTGTGGTTATGATTACATATGTGAAGATTATGTAAGTTCATATGATTTTTCGAATATATGAATTGACTATTGAGAAAATGTTATGATGCATTTGCATTATGTGCTCATGCATATCATAGTTGCGTGTATGTCGAGAGGACTGCACCGGGTGAGGACTCTAGTAGATTGAGCCCACCTAATCCTGCGGGATTTTATTGAGTTGGTTTCTGTTGAGATCACTTCTAGTGAGGCAGTAGCTTAGTGTCTGTTGAGATCACTTTTAGTGAGGCAGAACCTTTTAGTGGAAAGAGGCCACGACTCTCTGCGGAGAGGTAAAATTCCGGAATTCATGCATGTGAGGAACCCGGTTAGGGGGATCACACCCATGTAGAGTCTGCATTTGGATATTTGTGCATTACTTTATTTGTTGAAATAAATATTGTGACTGTTGTATATCATGTTTTACTTGCATGTGTGTATTCTTTCATGTATGCTATTTTTAGATCGTGACCCTCTACTATTATTCTGTTGTGGCTAACGACCACCCAGGCTGTTAGCAATTGGGGATAGTTAAGGTATCCCGGTGTCGTGAAGACTTGTAATATGTGAATGTCTTTGGCTAGGAGTTCAAGATCAGCTGGTTTTGTTTTAGAGTGTTGTCTGTGTTTGTTTGGAAGTTTGTTGTTAAAGCTGAATGCTTAATTTGTGTGTGTGGTTTTGACCTTTACTTGTTGTCAAATACTCTGTACGCAATTATTTTCAAGTGGTCAAATATTTTATGACCTTGGGCATTGCGCTGGGCCTATTTATGGAAAAGACTTAGACCGAAAAGCTCGTACTCTGATTTATCATTTTTATTATGCCTAAAAGGACAGTCGTCCATATTTTGTAAGGCATTAATTTTGAAAAAAAAAATACACTCGCGCTGTTAAAAATCGGGGTGTTACATTTATTATGTCTTTCAAGAGTGTAGACATTACGTCATCTAGAATAGCTTCTTCCACTAGTGTGAAAATGAGCCAATGTATACAATAGCCTTTTTGAAAATTTATACCAAGTATGTTTAAGCCTATTTTTGCTCCTTCTCTTTAACTAACTCTTTACCTTCATTGTTGAATGAGTAATATTACCAGAGTTGGTGTACAAGATCAAGTACCGCTGATGATATACTAGCAACAATGGCTCATTTTTTGTCGTACTTTCTTCTTAATGCATCATTACAAAGATTTGATCTCTCAAGTTTTTAAAATATCTCATAGTTGAACCCTTGCCATTTAAAAGTTCTCACCTTCACATATAAGGTGAGTTTTTATGGGCATAGAAATTCTACGATCCCATTATTAGTAGACCTAATACTTGCTGAGGAAAGGCCCAACATTGAGGAGGTAGAAGTGAGTCCAACAGTGGAAAATAAGCAATCAAAGAAACGAGGTTGAATGATGGATAACATTTGCAAGTAGTGTAATTCCTTGGTGATGTCAGTTGCACTTAATTATATCATGTTATTTCTGTTTTCTGATTTTATGCAAGTTGTTATGAAAAGTTGAACATATATGTTATGAGAATGAACCATTTTCGGTCACGGTTGAATGATAATATTTTTATTTTTTCTTATTATTTCTTCTTCCTTTTCTTACCTAGTGAGGATTTGACATTCACTCGAAGAGTGCTTAATCGGTGATTATTCTGTAGCAGAGTGTATAAGATTATATGATATGAAGTCGTTATAATGTAACTTAGAAAATACTATAGTGAAATGCATACATTTATTTAGCTTACAGAAAATTTAAATGGTTAATAGTAGAGATACATTTATTTACACTTTTATGATATGGGTTTTGTTCCATCTAGTAAACAAAGAAATTGAGCCATTGAAATTTTGGAATAGAAATGACCTTAATGCATATTTAATACATATTTAAGCAAGATATTTATAACAATCATTCGATACATCTAAATTATCACTTAATATACATGTGAACACAGGATTAGGCGTGGGAATAGGCTGGGCCGAGCTAGGCTTTGCTAAGCCTGAGCCTGGCCTGCTAAAAAATTCAAAGCCTAAGTCTGGCCTGTAGCCTATCGTAGGCTTATTTTTTTGGCCTGAGTCTGGCCTTTTAGAAGGTCTGATTGGCCCGTTAGCCTACTTAAAAGCCTATTTCATTTGAACATTTATAAATAAGTCATTCAACTCAACTTTATATAGACTAACAAATTAAAATATCAGTGAGATTAAATGTTTGTTTGCATTGACTTATTTGAGTTTACCTAGTGTTAGCTGGAGATTTCGTTTAAGAAGTTGATCTTCGAAGATTTAAAAAATGGCTACTGCTGGCCATGCATCAAGAAGATGTCTAAGTTGAAACGGAGGAGAGAAGTATCGAAGCTAACACGGAAGATATCTTTGCCAAGACTTAGACATTTCGCGGAAAATTACATAAAGTACTGAAGCTTAATGTATTTCCGTAACATTTTCGAATATAACTATATGGCCACATGTCGAAAAGGACTTGAGCGGGAAGATTTGAATTGCGAAACGGTTTATGTAACTGCACATAGACAGATGGCATCCCCAGAGTTCTCGTGGATAACGTGGCATTAGATTATTGTATGACCGTTAGGGTCAAATTTAGTATAAATAGGAGTCTTAATGATAGGATTTCGTGTGTTCATTTTGTACAAATCACTCACATATCGCTCAAGTATCAAGTGTTAAGAGAAAGAGTTCGCTGAGAAATGTACGTATGACACCACCAATTTGAATACATGTGTATTTACTTTTATCAAATATCTTTTCGTTTTCTTTACTTTCCTTGTTTAAACTTTTACTTTCGAAGTCATTTAATTTCATGCACATTACTTTCCTGCAATTTATATTCCTGCGACTTACATTCTTGCATGTTAATTTTCTTGCAATTTACATTCTCGCAATTTACATGTTTTCTTATTACGATTTATGCGTCGAGGTTACACTAACTCATATAACCAGCGTTATCTCGAATGATTAGTCATTTGAACATAAATTTCTCGAAATCAAAACAAACAGGTATGAACCAAATCACATCAATAAACCTTTTGTTTGACCATGTCCTAGGATCAATCTAGTCGATCCTGCGAGTAACCAAATCATATTTATTATAGTTTGGAGGACTAGCGGTTGTTTACCGGAAATCACCGTAAACAAATTGGCACACCTGGTGGGACTGTGTCAAACTAAGTGTTATTAATTGATTGTTTTGTTTTGTCTAGAAATTGTCAAGACCTTGTATGAACCTTAGGAACGGTAAATTAACCAACAGTGCAAATCCAGTTCCTAAACGAAGGTACAACAAGAAAATGGTCGTAGCGGCCAGTGCAGGGGGCGAAGAAGATCCCCCACAAGGATCAGGAACAGGAGCGCCAAACGCGACGAATGTTTCGACTTCCACTCAAGGAGCGCAGGCCATACCGGTTTTGACAAGATCTGAACCAGCGGGTAGTTTGCAAGCCATGATTGAAAATACTTCCACATCAACTGGGACTATCCCAATTTCAGTATCGACCACCGCTCCTCCGTTTGCAAGCACAAGCGAGATACCACCCGTATCGACGAAAGCTGCAAATTATTTATCTACCCCAGGACCATCATTCGCTGTAGATGGTTGGAGACAAAATATGCCATACGGGATGCCATATTCATACATGGCAGGACTACGAGGAACAGGGCCTACATACACTACAGCCAACCCAACGGCATTTTCACCAAACATGGGTTCAGTAGGTCGAAGTGCACACAATACTGGTTTGTCGGCTCAGATTCCCCCTATGACCACTAGTACTCAAGCAGCATTTCGACAAGAAATGGATGCAAGTAACCAGGATATGGTAGGACTCCTTGCTAGAGAGTTAGGAACAATCTTTAATCCAATAGCAGCAAGCATTACTAGGTCTAGCCAGGGTAGTGCAGAAACATACCAAAGGTTATCATTGCAATTGGGACGAATGGCGGATTTTTTAGAAGTCCCACAAAATAGACGAAGGAATAACCAGTCAACCTACCAAGAAGAGGATCCAATTGTCGAACCAATCCGAAACATAGTACCCCCACCAAGGCCAAATCCAGTCGCACAGAATCCAGCGGTCGAATTGGGAACTCAAATCGAAACGACTGAGACTGGCCAACAAGCTATTCCCCGACAACAGCCCAGACTAGTTATGGTAGGGAGAGACGAACATCCTGACGAAGTTGTCCACAGAGTCAGGAGAAATAATTTGGCAACAGAAAATAATCTTACTGCCATGATAGAAAGAATAATGGCTAATAACGGCTTTAATACTGGATTTCGACGTCCAAATTACACATCTCCCATACCTGAATACATCATGCAAAGTGAATTTCCAAGAGGTATTAAGGTACCCAAGTTTACCAAATTTGCAGGGGATACTAGTGAATCGACGGTGGAACATATAGCCCGATATTTAACAGAGGCAGGAACGTTAGCAGGGAACGAAGATCTAAGGATCAAGTATTTTCCTAGTTCATTAACGAAGAATGCTTTCATTTGGTTTACTACTTTACCCCCAAACTCCATAGATACATGGACACAATTGGAAAGATTGTTCCACGAACAATTTTACATGGGTCAAACAAAGATAAGTTTGAAGGAATTGGCTAGCATTAAAAGGAAATTCACAGAGCCTATTGATGATTACCTAAACAGGTTTCGTTTGTTGAAATCAAGATGTTTCACAGTCGTCCTAGAGCACGAATTAGTCGAAATAGCCGCTGGTGGTTTAGACTATTCGATTAGAAAGAAATTAGATACCCAATATTTAAGAGACATGGCCCAATTGGCAGATAGGGTTCGACAGGTCGAACGGCTGAAAGCAGAAAAGGCTAAAGTGAACAAGAGTTACAAGAAAGAAAGAATATCCTATGTTGAAGTCGAAGACACTGATAGCGAAACCTTCGATGACTCATATAGCATAGAGGAGGTCGAAATAGATCTAGCTAAACTAAAAGAAGCACCGCCTTATGCTTGCAAATTACTTACCCCTGCCAACGGAAAAAATCCAGTAGAAAATGATAAAAGCGATAGATTTCCTAAGAAAACCTATACATTCGATGTCACCAAATGTGACGAAATATTCGATTTACTAGTAAAATATGGCCAAATGAAGTGCCTCCTAACTCTAAAATTCCTCCGTTAGAACAACGGAAGAAGCGAGGCTTTTGTAAATATCATGGTTTTTTAGGCCATAAATCCTCACAATGTTTTCTTTTCAGGGATCTAATTTAGAATGCTATCAAGGATGGTCGTTTGAAATTCGCTGACAAGACCAAAAGTCATATGAAGGTCGATACCAACCCCCTGAACATTGCTGACACCAACCTGTGTGAGCCATGTGACATCAACATGGTGGAAGTGTCTGAAGTCGAATTTGCTGAACCAGAAATGATGTCAAAGGGAAAGCAGGCTACTGAAAGCCTAAATGATGACGCGGTCTTCAATACTGATGTTGAAGGATCCCTCGACCCAGAAATGACCGACAATCTGGAAGAAAAAACTAGTGAGGCCACTGAAGACCTCAGGATGAAACTTCAGCAGATACAAATTTCTGAAGCCCCTCCAGCAGTTGTCAACATGGTAAATGCTATACGACCTTTGTCTGAAATCGAAGAGCTGGAGGAATGGTTGACAAGGCAACAGGGAAATGTGGATATTTCACCAAAGGGCGAAACTTTGAAAGACTACCTTTGGAATTGCCACGAGAAGAATGGAGGAAAAATGCTGATGTGCCCAAGATGCTCTATAATGCTGAATCGAAGAATCCAAGCTAACTTCGAGAGGACCCTGAGAGAGAGATTGGAGCAGCCTTGGAGAGGAGGAAACCTACTGCTAAAGATATACCCAAGAACTGCGGAAAGTTTGGTGAGTTTCTTGGTCAGATGCCACAAAGCAAATACAGAAGTGGTGTTATGTCCCAGGTGTGGAGTAGTGTATGATGAACTCCTAGCGCGTTCCCTCGAAAGGAGTTATTTTATCATGAATCGAGAAACCCAAGGTCTCCGTCCTAATATATATACGTTCGTCAATCGAACTTCATATAAGAGGCCTGACAGTCCTCACCCTAAGGCACGAAGGGTCACATTCAAAGTCCCTGCAGATACACCTAGGGACAGATGGGTGCAAGCTGGCGCAAGAACCAATAAGTGGAGAAGTTGGAACCAAGGAGGAAGAACTGCGATGGCCTATAGGAAGCAATTCCAGACCTCAAATCGAGAGATGTATAGGCTTGAGAATTACAAAGGTAGAAATCCTATGTCCAGATCCCAATGGAGACGGCACCAGAGAATGAAGAAGGCCCAAAAAGAATACAAGCCAAGAGAGATTGGAGAGTCTAGCAGCAACCAAGTCCAACACCAGGGGGCAAAGGCAAGCAAACCTCCGGTAGAAAACCTCTTGGAAGGAAGAAGATAGAATGACAAATGATTTCGATTCAGATGGAGTATCATCTCTCAACTTGATATGCAACATGGTGTCAGTCCTCCCTCACAAATTCAATCAAGAAACTGAAGTTGAGGAGTGTGAAGAAACTGACGTCGAAGAGATGACAAAACACAGACCTGTGTGTTATTACGTGCTAAACAACGGAGCAGTTGAGGAGCAGAATGCTTTCTTCGAAAGGCCTGACGAAGGCATGCGAAATCATCTGAAACCACTCTACATAAGGGCTGAGATTGAGAACGTTGGCATTAACAAAGTTCTGGTAGATGGAGGGGCGGCAGTGAATCTAATGCCCCAATACATGTTGAAGAGAATTGGTATGTTTGACACAGGTATCGGGTGACTCAAAACTGTACAAAACACTCTCAAACTCGCAACACAAAACTTCCCTTAATTTATAAAATGCACTTTTTTAATAGCATAAACTTTTTTTTAAACTTTTTTTTTTTAAATTTTTAAAATAAAAAATATGATATTGTTAAATAGTTTTCAAAAACTATTTGCAATTTTGTTGTTGTTAGGACTAAAATATTGAAAAACCAAAAATTAGTGACAAAGTACTTAATTCAAAGACTTTAGAATCCACACTATTTAGTACATATTGTCATTAATAGTGTCATACCCCAATTTTTGACCCTAAGATCCCATCACATTTACAAATTTGCCTTTGCATCTTTTTATAGTAAAAAATAACCGAAAATTGCATTTTCATTGCATTTCATGCATTTTAGCGCCTTAAGCGTCTTTTTGAATTATTTTACTGTCTTCAGAAAAAATGGTTCTACAGGTAGACCGGTAAAAAACGATTCAACACTGTACAAAAATTAGAAATAAAAATATTTCGAGTTTTGACCTTTAATTGTCTGCTTTGTGAATCTACATTTCCGTAAAATTAAAATATTTCGTTATTTCCAGTCCCGTTTTTTATTCAGGAAAAAAATTAAATTAAAATATTTTCTTCTTGATTTTATTTTAATCTTTTAGTTTGTATTATTTTCATCATTTATACTAACTTTTTTTTACTATTAGTTGTATTTGTTATTATCAAAGAAATGCATGTTTTATGCCCAACTTTGAGGCCATTTGCTATCAAGCTCCTTTGAGAATTTGAGAAAACACTAAACATAAAATTTGTAGAGGGTGTTTAGGGCTTTCCAAAAAGTACAAGAACTCCATCATAGCATTTGTGAGCTAGGAGATATGGGTTTATGAAGATGCCACCATGAAGTTGTTTTCTCCATGATCAACCAAGTTGCAAAACTCAAACCATTTCTCTACAAATCTTTTTTGTAGCCTATACTGCTTCTAAATATCTCCATAATTTAAACTTTACAGCATTAATTGAAGCATTATCCAAGTGGTTAAGTGTTTGTCCATTAAATCATTTTATTTTTACACTAAAGGTACCATTGTCATTTTGGAAAAGCCACTTTCATCACAAAACTTTATGCATTGAGCCCATTGTTTGTTACTTCTAACTTGGAAACATCAGAAAACCAACAAGCAACCATCTAATAGTATAGGAGTCACCCTATTGTTCATGAATAAATCTTGCCAAAGTTCATGGGAAACATAACTTCCACCTGTCTTCACAAAAAGCAACCTAACACCATATGAATTTGATACATTTTTTTATTATATTTTTCCCTTTACAAATCACAAAATTTCTCTATAAATTGAGGCCCTTGCCTCTTGTTTCAAGGACACACAAAAAAATCTCCTAACTCACTCCCTCACTTGAAAGCTCCAATATTCTATTTTTTTATAAACTTGTGACTTTTGAGTTCCAAGCAATTTCTATGCAATCTAAGCCAAAACTCTTCATTTATCCTCTTGGTTTTTTATTTCAAGTTATTAAATAGGTAAAATCTTATGCGTATTCTTTATTTCATTCTATTGCATTTTTACTCTTGTTTTGTTTATTTAGTAGCTTAATCATCACTATTTTTATGAAAAACTCAATTGATTTTAAATCAAGAGTTGAAAAGTGTTCTTAAACCTTCGTCTCCATCTTCTTCTTTTTTTTTTGGATCAATTGGACTTTGATGATTCATCTTGTCAATTAGGTATGGCTTAAGGCTTGATGAACTTTCATCATTTCAAAACTACTTTAAGGTGATCATGAGATTACTTTGAGTACTTTGGGATGGTGATAAGTTTGTCCTAAGGCCTTAAGAAATGTTTGATTGATGTAATGATCTCATAAGATTCCTTTACTAAGGGTATTGATCCACCCATGTTTACACTTACCTTATTTCGTACTGACTTTTACTTTTAACGCAATTTATGATTTCGCAATTTATATTTTCGCACTTTATATCATGCTCTTTATTTTATGCTCTTTACATTCCATTGCATTTTATCTTTACATCATTTGTCTTTTGCTCACTTGAACTCTTATTTTTTTTCTATTTCTTTTTGTCTTTTCACTTTCCTTTTGGTTTACTTTATTTATTTATTTATCATATATGATTTCATTTAGCTTTAATTCGATAAAAAAATCCAAAAAATTCTTTATTTATTTAATCAAGTCTTAACTCAATTTTATCTCATGTATTAAATAAAAAACCAAAAATATGGTTGTGGTTTAAATCATTTAGGTCTTGTTGAAAGTTTGTGTGGTCTAATTTCTTGATAAACTCTTGATGCCATGATACCATAATTAACTTGCTTACTTGAGTATGACTTTAGTTTCCTTGGGATTTATACCATGTTTAAGTGAAGATTAATACCATGAAGATGTTTGATTCAAATTGTTTTATGCTTAGTAAATGATTAGCTTTTCCATGTCGATATAACTTGTTTCTTTGATCATTGTCGTTGTTTATGTACATATACTTGTTGATTTTTATCTTTGTACATTTGTACTTTATCCATTGTACATATACATTGTGTACTAACCATATTTCATGAGATATTTATCCATCCATCATTCATCATCTTCATTCATACATGAAATGATTTCCAAGGTATTGATTGCTTAAGTTGTTGTTGAAAAGTTCAAAGGAATGGGAATGGTCTTGACTAAAATTGTCAAGGTACTCAATCTCTTTTCCAATCTCTTTTATCTTTGTACTTATTATTGTTAAAGCTTTGCACTTGTTTTTTTAAATGGTTTTGTATTGTTAAAGCTTAACCAAACCCCTTTTTTAAACCTTGGCACTAAGAGAAGAATTATTCCCGGTGAAACTACTCTTAGTCCATTGATCTTGTATTGTTAAAACTCAACACCCAAAAAGATTTTGGCCACTTTGGCCCTTTTAATTTCCTTTTATGAGGAACTACAAAAGCTCTTACTTCCATTTTCTTTAAAAGGGGTATGTAGGCCTTAGATGTGATGTCTTATTGAGCTCACTTTTAAAAACTTCTTTTCCCATCCCCACACTCTTTTTCGACAAATTCACATATGTTTTTTTTCAAAAGATGTACACAAAAACAATAACATTTTCAAAGAGGTTCCCACTGAGTACCATGGATATGAGGGGTTCTTAAAACCTCCCTCTTGTATAACAAACCCCCTTACCCAAATCTCTAATAAGTTTATTAATTCTGATTTTAAAAACTTCTGTGGGTTTTATTCACTATTTCTCCCATTCCTTTTTGGAAACAATAAAGTGCAGTGGCAACTCTGTTTGAAACAAAATGAGCTAAGTCTTTCCCATGGCTTTAGTCTCACCAATTTCACCGCTACAGAAAAGTGGCGACTCTACTGGCGATACTGATCAAACTATTGGTGTATCTTTGGATGGGTTGACCCTATCTTTGTTTATATTATTGATTTTGTTTTGTACATACATTTGTCTTTTACTTTCCTATGTGAATACTTGTTATTTTTATTAGGTTGTATTGGGAAAGGGCTTGATTCCCCTTGTGGGGAGACAAATCCAAACCCAGATTTAGAGTGTAAACTTATTATAGGAGACTGGTATAGTCATTCTGATCTCGAGGGGGTAGTCCCAAAGAAGTCAATTTGAGATCCATCGCTCAGTGGAGGCCTTTTTGGAAGTAACTTTGTTGACCATGTAGTTGGGAATACATCGTTGCGTTCAACTAGGCTGTAGAAGCTGGGGACCTAGAAACCCTTAACCAATCTTGGCCTTTAATATGTAGTGTGGAAACTATGTCTGATTCATTTTCAGAATAGTTGTTACACGAGGCAACGCTCAGATGAGGTTCTCTTGGATTTTATTCAAATGAGTATGTTGTTACATAGTTTACAATCTCCAAGTTGGGCTGCTTGAGTCTGGGAAACAATAGAACCTTGATCTACAGGTACAAAATAACCATAGTACACACCTTTGGGATGGGTAGACCTTTGGCTCCATGCTCGTGACGTTGAACCCTTAAACCCTATGTTTTTGCTATGTTTGCATTTATTCATCCATGCATTTTAAAACTGAAATATCTTTCAAGGAGTTAAAAGAAACCTTTTGTTTTTGTAAAACATTATAGGAATGGAACTTGAAAGAAGAAAAACCAAGAGGTATACTTCCAAGAGTCCAAAGATGGAATAGTTAAGAAAGTTTGGATCTTTAATTGTTAATCCTAAGAATTTCTATGAAAAGTATGGAATGTTGTTATCTCTCTTGAGAACCAAGATGATATGAACGCTTCACATTGAGATTCCTGAGGATTACTTTTGAGATTCACTAGCTTTCTTTGTTATTTCTATCTTGTAACTCTTGAAAGTGTTTGTACCTTAAGGTGACCCTCGACTGTCCTTCGATGATCCTTGACCCTGATTTGTACCAAGGATGCTTTGTCCCTAATTATTAATGAATGAAAATTTCTTCTTCAAGTTACCTTATAGTGTTTACATTTACAAGTTCTTAAATAATTACTTGAAATATATTTTTAGATATTTTGAAAATTAAAAAATGTCTTTTGTATTACATTGCATCTACATCATTTGCATACATCCAGGTTGTTCAAAAATCTCATTCCAAATGTGTCTTTCAACAGTTATTTTTCAACCGTCAAGTTGTTTCTCCAATACAAGTACGGAACTAGAGCTAACAACAGACGAAGAATGGCATACCAAGAACAACATAACATGGAAGTTAGAATGGAAATTGACGAGTTGAAGATAGGCATGACCAAGCTCACAGAGATGTTGCAAGTTTTGAGTGCTAGAGAGGAGCCACCTCAAAGAACTGTTGTCTCAGAAGTTACTGATGTTGTTACTGACCCTCTGTCGCGCCCTCGGTTTTTTGCCATACCTCTCGCGGAGAGATACGTGAACTGACTCTTTTTTGTTTCTGCTTTTGTATTTGAAAATCAGAGAGTCGCCACCGACCTTTTATTTTATCCAATTAAGGAAAGGTTTATAAAAGAAACAGAAAAAAGACCTTTAAGAAATTATGGGTAAGGGGGTAGGTTATACAAAGGGAAGGTGTTAGCACCCTTTGTATCCATGGTTATCCATGGGCTCTTTAATTTGCTTAGCTCACTTGTTTTCAATTACTTTTTTTATTGCCTTGAAATGCTCGTATGTGGTTTCAAATACCTTTGTAAATTAACTTTGTAATGATCCTTGTGCGGATGTATACAAAGTGTTTTTATCTTTCAAAAGATGTTTTGAAAAAAAGAATGTTAACCTCGTAATGATCCTTGTTTGGATATATACAAAGTATTGTCTTTTTGAAAGCTTTATTTTGAAAAACAATGATATATGAGAGATTTGATTGTTTTGATTTGAGCAAGCAAATTAGGAGGTCTACCCTGAGTTATAAGGTCTTTATCCTATTTCCTTTAAAAATCTATCCTTTCACCGGATATAAACAAAAGTTCGATTTTATACTCGAAACAGTAGAATTTGATATTTTGATTTTGAAAAGAATGAGAAAAGGGATTACCTTAAGAGGTGCAAGTGTGATTGTGTTTAGATTCAGATATTTTATCTTTGAAGTTAGTGATCTAACGATTCAATTTTTATCTTTGACATACACGCAGTTTTATATGTGCTGGAATTTAAAATGCGGAAATGTAAAATGCGGAAAGTAAATGTACGCTATTACATCGATTGTGCAGGAAATGTAAACTACGCTATTTACATGGATTTGACAACCTATACATTTATCTAGGAATTTAAATTGCAAGAAAATAAAGAAATGTTTTTGGATTTTTTATGATTGATTTTAATTATAATTAATGCATGATTAATTAAATTAAAATGAGGAAAAAAGATGAAAATAAATTTAAACCTAAAAAATTAAGTTCAAAATATGTTCAAAATGCTTTTCAATTAATTTTAAAACAAAACTAATTTTTTTTGGAATTTTTGAAATTGATTTGAAATTTATTAAGTTAATTAACACATAATTATACAAATAATTACACAAATAATTAACTCTTAAAGAGAAAATTACTCTAAATATGTACAAAATTATCCTATGATATATAAACTATATTTAATATAAAGAACAATTTTTTTTATAATTTTTTGATTGGTTGAAATAATTAAATAGCAAACATATAAATATATACTAATTAATTATGCAAAATAGCCTTAATTTAAATAAAATATTAATATTTTTATGTCTAAAAATAAATAAATATTTTATCAGATTAAAACTAAAAAAATAAAATATTTTTGGTGTTTTGTGATTTGTTGATTTTAATTAAAATGCAAAGTATAGAGATTATTAATTAAAATATGCAGGGGGTGTATTAAGTGAATCTGAAAAAGAACTGAGTTTAGTTCAAAAGATGCATTTGGGCCAGAAACCAGGGGTGTAGAAATCACTTCGTATAGGCCCAGTCCAATTGTTTCTTTTTTTTCTGAACTTGAATTATGTGGGGTCCACGTTTTTAAACCAGAACCAATCATGTTATAATATTTTGCCACGCGAGCCATAGACTTGTTGACCAACCAATAGGAGCGAGGGAGGAAGCCACGCATGCAGTCAACCATGCCCTAGCCTTGCTGACCACCGGAACAGTGTTTTCCGGTTGTCTTCTCCGGCGAGGTGGTTTTCAAAACCTGCGAAATCGTTAGTTTAAACACCAAATGAAGACCCTACCCCCCTAAATCGAGGTCTGGGAATCCACTGGTGAGGTTAGTTTGGACTGAAAGTGCTGGGGTTAAGAGATTCGAAGAGAAACATAAACTCACGGATGACAATGGCAACCTACGTTCTGGACGTTAGAACTCTCATGCTAGGGTTCAAACCTGACGGAATGATTATTACAAACTCAACCATAACCATTAGACATGATAACAACACATAAAATGAGAGTTTGAAATCAATGAAAGTTTACCAAATCGGAGAGTGAGAGAACTCGAGTTTCAGGCCTCTATGAACTTGGTTATGGATCTGAACTTGCTCAAATAAGTTCCAGGAAGTGATTTATGGACTTAGTTTGCTTTGAAACTAGCTGCAAATTTAAATACGAATTTTGAAGTTTCTTTGATTATTTTTTAAATATGAAGTGAGTTTATGCTATATCTTGCTCTATTTCGTGTCTCCCTCCTTTACATTGATGAAGTATGCTACCTAATTTATAAGCTACATGGTGCTTAAAAACTAAGCTAAAAGCATTGATGAGCTTTGTTGAAACTTTGATTTTTAAATATTAAAAATCTTTGAAAATTTGACCAAGTCTTGCTCTTCTTCACTTCTCTTGCCTTGTACTTCCTCTTGTTGCAGAAAATTGAAGATTCTTTGGTGAGTCATGCTTAGAAGTTAAGCTATGCATTATCCTTCCATTTTCCTTTTTCAATTTAATCTTAATTATGATAAAATTAAATAAAAAATGGAACAAAAATGATGTGGGATTTGTCTTGGTCGTGGGAGGCCCATTATATCATGGTAAACATGTTTGAACTATGAAAACTTGGCCCCATTTGGAAAAAATACATTTTTGATCAATGTTGATTTTATGCATTTTCCCAAAATTTAGCCAACTTCAACAAGGTGTAAATCCCTCAATATTTATCATATGAAGTAGATCTTGCACTTTTCGGAAACCTCAAAGAGTCCTCTAACCAATGTCTTTGGTCTCATGTCAAAATGATTTTCCATGCTCCTTGTGTGTCCTTTTGAAAAAAGTGTCTTTTTGTTGACTTTGAAAATGACCTATAATGTTTTGGTTCATATTTTTCAAATGGTGAATCAAATGGTCATGGGACCAATTGCATTTGAAAGATAATTGAATTTCCTTCACAATGAGCTTTGGTTTGAATTTTTTGGATGAAGGATGAGAGAGTTATGACCAGTCAAAGTTCAGTTGACTTTTTAGGAGAAAACCCTAATTTTGAAACTTAGGGTTTTGTTGATTTTTGATCTTTCCTTGATGAATTATGATCATCCAATGATCAAATGATGAATCCTTTGACAAAATATGGATGTTGACAAAAAATTTCATTTTTGACTGTCTGTTGACGTTTTTGGTCAAACGGGTCGCCTGTTGACTATTTGTGCTGCTGACTGTGCGTCTGAGCGAATTGAAGTTTGAAAATTTGTATGGTGGTACTTTGAGATATATGGAGGTCCATGAAATCCATTTGAGGTCTCAAAAACTTGTTTCTCCTGAAAAAACAATAAACCCTAATTAGGGACTGTTTGTGTAGGAGACAGTTAAGCGTACCTGATTTTTGTGCAGTGTTGAGTCTCTGCTAATCATGTGATATTCAGAATACTTCTAGGACAAAAATCTTGGAATTTTGAAATGCAAAAGTTTGATTTGATTGATGGCACAAAACACGGAGAATTGCACTGTCAGTGGTTTGACTGTCAACTGACTGTTCAGGTATTAATGTAGCAGTTAGAGTGAAAAATCAACAGTCAAAGTTAATTTTCTTTTTGTTGTTTTTGTTTTATGTGAAAGATGAAAGTTTATTTATATGACTTGTTAAAAACACAGACATAATAAATAACTAATATTTACTGTACGCGAGCAAAATTACCGATAACCATGAAAAACATTTAATGCACAGAAAAATAAATATTTAACTGGCAGAAAACACACAAAATATTATCTGAATAATTAAGCAACAGTATGACAAATGGTACAACATTTAATACTGACAGTACAAACATTACATACTATAATGAACGGTACGACGAGTAAACGGTACATTTAAGAAAATAAGAGATACGGCAAACTTTAAGAATGACGATTAATAACCCATGCTACAAACAATAACATGTAGATGATTGGGAGTGTAACCATCGCAGGTCCACATTTTTCAGGACTATGCAGACAGAAGAAGGACATGATCACCGCAGCAATGGTGATGACCATAAGAAAACACGTTTCCATCCGCTTCGCCATTTTGCCGGGGAAGAAGAGAGAATGAGTATGAAGTAGAAATTTGAGAGATGAGTTAGAATTTGATGTGAGATTTTATGGAAAAAATGAGAGGTATTTATAAGATGAAAAGAAGGATAGAGACGTTGGGGAATGAAGTGATTCCGTACAAAAGGAAGATTTGAGTGGAAGTAAGATTTGAAAGAAAGTGTATGATACTGTTGGAAAAAGAGAGATGTGTGGAATAAAGTTAAGATTTGATTTTTGAAAAAGAGATTTGAAAAGAGATTTTGAAAATAATGGAATATAGTACAAAAATTTAGTGGGAGACAAGAATTAGTAATAATTTACTTGTTACCAGTACAGTCTGAATCCCGGACTCTGCGCCTGCAAAAGATTTATCTCTGTACCAATTGTGTCAGTACTATTTATCTGTAAATAAATATCAAATAAATAGCGTGTGTGAAGTAATAAACAGTAACTGGCGTTTGCGTAAGAATAAATTCAACAGCGAGCCAAAATACTGTATAAAAAAATTCTAAAAACTAAGTATTTCATATGTCAGGATATTTATGAAATAAAAATCCATGATTATATGAAACTCCTAATTTTTCAATTGGATTTTTCTTGAAAAAAGATGCGGGCAAATTTTGGGGTATAACACCCTCAGCCTAACCAAAAGACCACAACTACATGGCCAGAGTTTGATTTGCCTCCGAATTATTCTCCACCTTTTGCCACTACTGTTATGATTGGCCAATATTCTCAACCGGTGTTTCAATCTCCTATATTCACTGAACCTCATCGTGTTGTTCATACCACCACACAAACTATCCGAGCTCCTTATGAAAATCCTCTCTTTGAGCATCATGTTGCTGATGTCCAAAGTGAAAGTCAAGAAGATGCTATTGAACATGAAGGTGTCCAAGAACAATTTCAAACTTTATAAAAGAGATTGAGGGCCATGGAAGTTAATGAGTTCATTAGCATTGATGCTGGAAACATGTTCTTAGTTTCTGACCTTATGATGCCTCAAGAGAAATGTTGGAGATGTCAATCAAAAGCCAATGATGATTCATCGTAATCATTAAGCAAGGCAGTCACCATCTTCCCAAGAAATATAAAAGGCAGAATCAAAGAAAACGCTCGGTAAGTCAAAACCTATGAAGGCAAAATTGGGGCATCCCACTGACTATAAGATCAAAAGAAACAATCTAGGGAAAATTTAGGGATATTAAAAGAAAAATCAAAAGAGAAGTCAATAAATTCCTGACAAACAGCAAAATGTTGTTACCATCAAAAGAAAGAAGTGACCACCATCTCAAAATTCTCTTAGCTTGGGAGCCATCATAACTATCACAAGTACAATTCTAAAAATCTCTTGGAACCTAAATGCATAAGTTGAATTAACTTAGCGTAGGACTGGATATCATCACGAAGAAGGGGGAGGGTCACTATAAAAATTTGAGCCTTATATCCTTTGTTTCTGAAATCGTGAATCGAGCCACATTACAACCCTTAAAAGTCCTAATTGAAGCAAGGTTTATTTTGAAAGCATACTACAGTAAGGTTGCGTAAACTGACTCCCAAGAGATTTGTCAATCACTTTTTTTGATATCATGTTTGTGTTTCTTCTTTCACTTTGAATATATAAACCATTGTGTTTTGATCAGTGATTCATCTATTGTATAATGATTTTGTTTTCAAAAATTGCTTGAGCATAGCATTAAAATTACCACTTTTGAAATGAACATTTTATTTGCGAGTAAGCACTCATTTTCAAGGAAATTTAAAACAGTCGAGAAACTTGATTAGTGATCATATCAGGGGGCACATTAATTCAAGGTCCTTTTATTCAAAGATTGTTCAAATCAAAATTTGTTGATCAGAAGATCCCTTCAAGAATCATACTAGGGCAAGCTTTCCCGCAATCATTTCAAGAACTGAAGCCATGATCAGCTTATCCCCATCAACAGTCAAACTGAAGCGATGATCACTTAGCCTACAATAATCAGTCAATCGGGGGCAATCTTCTTCAATAATCCCCAAGCATGGTTTATTGGTTCTTCTCAGAAGATTATCAGTTTGATACAGTTACCAGTGTGATAGAGATATGTTCAAGCATCTTCCATAGTAGAGTCAACAAAGTTCCCCGTGTTGAGGAATCAGTGTTCCAATCTTCAAAAGAGTCTACCTCAGTTGTCACAAACAAATTGCATTGCATTGATCATTCATCATGCATAGAAAAATTCAGTATCATGCATAGAAATAAATTCCATGCTCATTTATATTCTTCTAAAGTCTGTTGCTATCAACATCTTACCTTGAGATCTAAGTCCAACTTATTTGGCACCTACCCAAACAAATTTCTGTCTGTATTTTCATTATTTATCCAGTGCCATTCCTGTATGTCATTTCTCACTTCAATCAATGCCATTCTTGGATGTTGTGATCCTCACTTTATTTAATGTTATTCTTGGAATAAGTTTACTATTGATTTAAATATTTTTATAAATAATTCCAAAAAAAATTATTTATATATAGGAATAATTATACTATTGATTCAAATATTTTTTATATTTGAAATAATATATTTGATTTGTAAAATGATTTTTTATATATGAAACACCAAGTATCATGTGTTCGCACGAGTAACAATATTCAAATTCGTGCAAACACGCGAATTATTATATTTCTTTGTGCAATCAAAGAAAATTAAATTAAAAATATTATTTTAATCCAAACACGATAAAAATGTTAAGTTTTGTTTTTTTTTTTAATTATTTATGTATCGAATGTTTTTATTTATAAATTATTTATAATTCAAGATACAAAAAATTTCAAAATAATATATGGAAAATCGAAATATATATTATTTATGTAAATTTTTTTTGGTAATATATGGAAAATCTAATATTCAAAATTATTCGAGATAATAAAAATATTTAATATTAACAGGAACATGTATCAAAATATTGAATAATAACGTGAGTATTAAATTACTAATCAAAATATTAAATATTAATGGGAACATGAAGTTACTAATCAAAATATTGAATAATAACTAAAACATTAATCTACTAATTTAAAGCTTGAATATTAATGGGAACATGACGTTATTGATCAAACTATTGAATATTAACTGGAGCATAAAATTACTAATCAAAATATTCAATATTAACGGGAATATGAAGTTACTGATCAAATATACAATATTAATGACAACATAAAGTCACTGATCAAAATATTGAATATTAACGCAAACATAAAATTATTGATTAAAAATATTATATATTATCGGGAACATGAAATTACTAATTAAAATATTGAATATTAACGGGAACATGAAGTTATTGATCAAATTATTGAATATTAACGAAAACATAAGTTATTGATCAAAATATTGAATAATAATAGAACAATTTTACTATTGGTTTAATTAATTTCGACAATAAGTTTAAAAAAATAATATAAAATATATATTGAAAGAATTGTAGGCACCATTAATTATCTCTTTTAAAAAACTATCCTTTCTTTAATTTTTTTAAAATGATTTAAAGTAAATTAAAATTAAAAGTTATATACATGAAATATTTGTGCCGCATGTATATATCGGCAACCAATCAACAATTAAGATAAACATTACTTCCTTCATTATTTTTTATAGGCAAATTTTATTTTTTTAAATTTATTGAACAAATAATGTATTTCTATTATATATAAGTTAGATACATAATTATTCAATGAATCTAAAAATTTAAAATTTACTTATAGATATAATAGGAATGGAGGATGTACTTTAGAATTTCTCGAATATGTTCTTTAAAAAGAGTTTTTTTAAACAATAATCTACAAGCATATTTATGTTTAAAATATGAGTCAAATATAATTTTATTTTTTTATTTTCTGAAAAATAAAGTGAAAATAAGTTTACAAAACAAATATCTTATTTTCTGTTTTCTAAATTCATTTTCAAAAATAAAATCACCAAACAACTATTTTTCTCTTTTCTAATATTATTTTCAAAAATATGATTACCAAACAAATATTATTCTTAAAAAGAGTTTTGAGAAACCGTTTTATAATATTATTTTCAAAAACTAAAAAGCAAAACACAATCAAACAAGCCTTAAATTTCCAACACTAATATTGTGAAAACTATGCCAGCAACAGAGTATAATAGGAAACACAATAGGAAAGCAAGAAGGACAATAAGGATTGGTTATAACTGATATATTTTACTTTCTCTTTAAATTAATATTACAAGTTACAATAATATCAAATAACCCTCTCACTCTAAATTAGAATTTGTCGTATGAAATAAGAGAGACTAATATGCTATTTATAATAAACCTAACATACTAAACTAATGGACTTTTTCACAAATACACATTTCAAGCCAACTTAGGGCACAAGTTAATTTAACCAATTGGACTTAACAAATAGACCCAATTTGAAATGCTAACAACCCTAGCATTTCGACAGCCACACACTAGAACACACTTCGACTACAGTATGAAGGTCTTCGACACATTATTTGTCAAAACAGGAAGCTACTCTTCGACCCACTAGATTTTGATCCAATTCTCACAAATCTCCACCTTGGAATAAACTCTAACATCAAAGAACAAACTAGATTTCTTCATGTAACTTTATCAACTACATACAGTGGAAACACTTGCAACTTGGCAATGTCTACGTGATCATATCAACAGCATTGTGATCTGTCGAAACCTTTACATCTTGGACTTCTCCACGCTCGATTACTCCACTGGCGAAATGCAACCTCACATCGATGTCCTTGGTCCGCTCATGATATATTGAGTTCTTCGATAGGTGTATGGCACTTTGACTATCACATTTAACAGTGATACCTCGACTTTGAAGTTTCAGCTCATTCGCAAAACCTTCAAGCCACAATGCTTCTTTCACAGCTTCAGTGAGAGCAATATATTCCATGTACTTGCCTACAAGACTGACTGCATGTGCTATGTCAGGTCTAGTACATACCATAGCATACATCAAAGAACCAACTATATTAGCATATGGGATGCTATTCATATAGGCTCTTTTGACATCAGCACTAGGACATTGATCAATACTTAGCTTGAATTGAGGGTTTGTCGGAGTCATAACAGGATTTGAATTTGACATACCAAACTTGTCGAGAATCTTCCGCATGTATGCCTCTTGAGATAAGCAGAACTTTGACTCCTATCTATCTCTTCGAATGTCAATCCCAATGATCCTGGATCCAACTCCCAGATCCTTCATATCGAACTCCTTATTGAGTTGATCATTCACCCCCATTAAATCTTCGACATTGCTGCTTGCTAAGAGAATATCATCCACGTAAAGCAACAAAATAACAAATGAGTTTCCAGGTTGAAATCGGAAGTAAACACATTTATCGAACTGACTTCTAAGGAAACTTATGCATGCCATGAACTTGTCGAATCTCCTATTCCACTGTCGAGGATACTGTTCCAGTACATATAAAGATCTCTTTAGCTTGAACACATAATCTTCTTTTCGACATACCCTTCAGGTTGTCTCATCAGGATTGTTGCATCTAGATCACCATACAAGAATGCAGTCTTCACATCCATCTATTTCAGTTCAAGATCGTATTGTGCCACCATGGAAGGAAACATTCGAATGGACCTATGCTTCATAACAGGAGAAAACACATCATTGAAGTCGAAACCTTCATTCTGCGTGAAACCCCTTGCGACCAACCTTGCCTTGTATCTTTTTGACGTCACTCCTTTGATTCCTTCCTTGTCTTTGAAAATCCATTTATAGCGAACTAACCTTGTCCCGAAAAGTTTCTTGATCAGTTCCCAAGTGTGATTATCATGAATAATATCATCTCATCATTCATGGCCTTCATCCATATAGTCTTACGTCAACTCCTCATAACTTCCTTATAGTCTCTAGGTTCTTCGTCTAGAACCTCATTTATAGAGATTAAGGCAAAAGCTATAAGATCTACATACCCAAGTCTCTGAGGTGGCTTGATGACTCTTCTCGACCTATCTCTTGACAATAGGTAGTCATCGACAGTTTCCTCAACTTCCTCAGCATCTTCTGTTAGAACATAGTTTGGTTCTAATCATATTTTAGTGTTTTGATGATAACAAGCAAATAAATTTTGTATAACAAAACATGGTATTCTAATTATATATTTCTGATTTCAGAATATGTACCAGTACCAGCACAATCAGAACTTGGCAAATATGCAAAGCTGGATAAATGCAAGAGATACTCAAGTCTTAAGGCAACTTCTGATACTGCACTAAACCGCTGCGAACACATCTATAACAGAAGCTGAAATACAAGGCTGATCAGAAGATCACGAAGACTGATTCAAAATAATGTCGTTAAATACATAATCATTAGTAAAACGGCTGTAACACTCCAAAAGTGAAATTGAAGAAGCTATCCACATGAGAATCCTTGAAGAAAACATAAGTTAAGATAACATGCAAACCATTTAACGCTGCGTACAAGAGTTGAAGTTAACGAGAAAAAAATCTTGAAGCTATATATTCATGATCTCTTGAATCAAAGAAAATCAATCACACATGATAACATTATTACTCTGAAAAATTATCAAGTGTGAAGAAAAACTCTCTGAAGCAAAACTCATATTCATACTATGAGTTCTTAACTTTGTACTTAAACTTAGTGAAATATCACAGTGGTGATTACAACTTTCTAGAAGCAACATTATACACTATCATCAGAAGTTATGTAGTAACTAAGTCCTTGAGAGACCGGTTGGGTCAGAAGTCTCAAGAAGTCTAGGACTAGTTGAGTCTTAGAAGTTAGTTAGTCACAAACAGTTGATTTGTGCAGGATTGTTAGTCACCGGCAGTTTGGCTCGTGCAATATATTGTGAGTTATGATTGTTGGTCGTGCAAGTGTAATCAGGTTCTGATTATAGTGGATTAAGTCCTCGATGAGAGATGCAAATCACCTTGTTGAGGGTGGAATGGAGGTAGCCTTATTGAGAAGGTGAACCAAGATAAAAATAATTGTGTTCTGTCTATCTTTCCTTCAAATTAAAAAGAATCACTTATTCAACCCCCCCCCCCTTCTAAGTGTTTTCTCAACCTTCATCTTCTACTTCTTCTTCGACTTCATTTGGATATGCAATTTAGAATCAACATGCTCCACCTCAACAGGACTCTCTACCTGTTTCAGCTCTTCGTTACATATTTCTGCATATCGACTAACATTATCAGTTTTCTTAAAAGCCATTCCAGCTTCATTGAAAACTAGATCTCTATTGGCGATACTCTTCTTGTGACTTGGCTCTAGGAACTATAGCCTATAAGCTTTGACTCCTTCAGGGTATCCCGTGAACATGCATTTTAGGGCTCTAAGTTCGACCTTGTCTTGCCTAATATGAGCATAGGCTACGCAACCAAATACTCAGTTTATGGAGATTTGGTGGATGTCCCGACCAAACTTCTTCAGGTGTCTTCATATCTAACATAGTCGAAGGATATCTGTTTATCATATATGTTGATGTTGAAACAGCCTCAGCCCAAAAAACCCTCTTTAACCCAACACTAGTCAACATGCATCTAATTCTCTCCAAAATATTTTGATTAAAATTTTCAGCCAAACCATTTTGCTGTGAAGTACCTGTAGTAGTTATGTGCCTTGCAATACCAGAGGCAGTACAGAAACTGTCGAACACCTCATTGCAAAAATCAAGGCCATTATCGCTTCTCAACCTCTTAACCTTTCTTCCAGTTTGATTTTTGACTAGAGTCTTCCAACTTTTGAAATTCTCAGAAGTTTCATCCTTAGTCTTCTGGATGAATACCCATAATTTTCTAGAATAATCATCTACTATGGATAGAAAATACCTCGCTCTTGAATGTGATGCACACCTTGCAGGCCCCCAAAGATCAGCATGGATGTAATCAAGGGATCCATGTGTTCTTTGTTTGCCTTTGTTGAACTTCATTCTGCAAGATTTTCCAAGTACACATGGTTCACAATACTTTAGCTTTTCGACTCTGTCTCCGCCAAGCAGATATTGTTTTCCCAATTCGACCAAACCCCTTTCACTAACATGGACCAATCTCATGTGCCAACAATCGAATATTTATTCTCCTTTCGTTTGTCCAAGTCCTTAGAATACAAGGCTGATTGAACTTTTTAAAATGTCAGGGACTCCCTTCCATACAAGAGAGTTTCTTTAAAGTGAGCATGTGATCGAGGCAAAGCGCACAACAGTAATAGCGCTTGATATTCATCATCGATCTTCAAATTAATATTTTCAAGACCAAGAATCAACTTGTTGGACATACCCAACTGCTCAGCTAACACTTTGTCTTCAATCATCTTGTAAAAATACAAAGCTTACTTCAGGTAGAGTCGATTTACTAGCGTTTTCTTCATGTACAAAATTTCAAGTTTCACCCATAACCTTATCACCAAGGCTTATCAGAATTGCGATATGGGCTTTCTCGATCAGGGTTGTCTTTTCTTTTTCCGTTAACGCAACGTCCATATGTGTCGCTCCCTTTAACGCTTCCAAACAACCTTGTTGAACCAGTAGGGCTTTCATCTTCAAGCAAACCGAAATCGTTCACTCCAGTGAACTTTTCAATCTCATACTTTGTTGAAGGCATCTTCTCCATGCTCACCGCACCAAGTTGTTGTGAAAATTATGCCAAGTGTAGATTATAATAAGGAACACAATAGAAAAGCAAGAAAAACAATAAGGATTGGTTATAACTGCTATTCTTTACTTTCTCTTCCAATCAGGATTACAAGTTACAAGAATAACAAATAACCCTCTCACTCTAAGTTAGGATTTTCTGTATGCAATGATAAGAGACTAGTATGCTATTTATAATAAACCTAACATAGTAAACTAATGGGATTTTTCACAAATACCCATTACAAGCCAACTTAGGGCACAGGTTAACTTAACCAATTGGACATAACAAACAGGCCCAATTCGAAATACTAAAAACCCTAGCATTTTGACACCCACACACTAGAACACACTTCGACTACAGTGTGAAGGTCTTAGACACATTCTCTATTAAAACAGGAAGCTACTCTTCGACCCACTAGAGTTTGATCCAATTCTCACAACCAAGTTTTTAATGGATTTATCTTTGAATCCAAATAAATAATTTCTAAATAGATTAATAATCCATGGATGTGAAATATCTAAAGCGAGAAACGTGAGACAACAAGATAAGGACACATGATGAGGTAATCATAGATAAGTAGATCACCCATATCACTGTGTGACCGAATGATTTTGGGAGATGAATTATTTAATTCATAATAATATAATCAGTGCTTAACATAATCTTTTTCATCTTTGTAGAGTTCTTTCTAAGAGACGGAAGCTGGTAGGTTAGCAACAACGAGCTTGACACCAGAATGGCTTGTAGTTGGTGTGCTATAATTTTCCTAAATTAGAGACTTTCTAAGATGCTAGAGTTCTCGTAAAAAAAATTATTTTTGAAGTAAGGAAGCTCTTTTGGAAATTTATACCGAGTGAATTCGAGCATTTTGTTGCTTCTTCTCTTTAAATAACTCTTTACCTTCGTTGTTGGTTAAATAATATCGATGGAGTAGGTGTACAATATCTGGTACCAGTGATGATATAGTTACTAGCAAAGGCATATCTTCGCCATACTTTCTGCTTAATTAATCATTATAAAGATTTAATCTCCCAAATTTGTAAAATATCTCTTAGTTGAACCCTTGAAATTTAGATGTTCATTTTTGTTGTTCTTAATCTTTTGAAACAATAAGTTTCTCAACCTCCTCTTATTTGTGTAGATGTGAAAGTGTTGATCCGTCACATAATGACTTCACTTTTGATGGATTATGTGATGTCATACATTTCTCGCACATAACTTGAAGCAACTTGCATTCTTGGACACACTTTTTTGCTGAAGAAGGCAAACGGATGCCCCTCTTGTTACAAGAAGGCTCCAATGACCACTCCTGATGCATCTGTTTCTACAATGAATGTTTTTGAAGAGTCTAACAAAACTAGCACTAGCATGTATTATTAATCCTTGTTTAAGCATTGCTCCATTAAAAACTATAAATAAGTGTGTTCTAATATAATATAATAATATATACCGACTTTAATCTAAATCCAAAGTTGTCATAATGACAACCTTGGACAAAATTCTAATCATAATGCTAATGTGGCATGATCTTAGAATTTTCACAATTATATACCACTATTTTTTCTAGCAATATTATTAAACCATCTTTCTAGCAACAACATGAAATAATAACAGTATAATAATATTAGTAAACAGTTATATATTACTTTATTATTAATCCTTCAATGATTATATTTTAGGGTTAAATATGTTTTTAGTCCCTATAAAATTATCCAAAATGACTTTTAGTCCCTATAAAAAAATATTGACTTTTAGTCCCTATAAAATTACTTTTGCACTCAGTTTTAGTCCTTGTAGAGGGAATAAAACTGAGTGCAAAATTAATTTTATAGGGACTAAAAGTCAATATATTTTTAATAGGGACTAAAAGCCAAGATTGAGATATTTATACGGAGCAAAAACATATTTAACCCTATATTTTATCAATAATCCTCCATTTTTTTAAATAACCCTATATTTTATATTATCTTTCTTCTCAAGTTCATCAATTCTCTTCATTAGTGATAAAATAACCTCTTTTGCACGAACAAACATTTCTTCATCGTAACAATTGAACAAATTGCATCCATTTCTTCCCTGCAACTACATTCACAAACAAGATTAACATTGTTTAACATGCACCCATATTCCCTACAACACATTCAAATACAAATAAACTGAGAATTGCATTTACCTTGTATAACCCAGACTCATTAAACCTCCTCCCAAGAATTCCAATAGTCCACGAAGTAGTGACAGGTGAATCAAGGTCACAGAAGCAACGAACTTCCTTTCTTCGTGATGGACAACTATTACTCGATAAATAACTCTTATTATTATACTATTATTATTTTAGTTACTAAACATAAAATTGCTACCAATTATTACAATAAAGATTCATAAAAATAAAAAATTATTGGTTATAAAATTTTAAAATGACTTAAATTCTGAAACTAATCGTTACTATCTCAATTCATTTATATGAAAATCAATTATAAATATAATTTTCGTAATCAATATTTATGATTAAGTAGATAATTTTAAATTAATTTTTTCTCAACCCTAATTGTATTTTTCTATTTCTCTCTTATTTCATTAATTTTAAAAAAATTTATGTTTAAAAAATAACTTACTTATTTAAAAATAAAAATAAAATAAAAGTTTCCTTACAAAATATGATTACCAAAATTAATTTTTATATAATATAAATAAAAATTTCCTTGATAAAAATACAATTATCATTGAAATAATAGTTTCCTTAAAAGAATGTAAATAACTTTTTTATAATTAATTTTTCATAGATAAGAAATAAAAATATATAAGTGTGTTCTAATATATATATATATATATATATATATATATATATATATATATATATATATATATATATATATATATATATATATATATATATATATATATATATATATGTGTGTGTGTGTGTGTGTGTATGTATGTATGTATATATTGTTAGAACAAGATTTGTTCTGATCAATATTCTTAGTTTTGATGATAACAATGTATATGAATTTTGTATGAGATAATGTGGTACTCTAATCCTATGCAATTTCCATTTCAGGAATCACATAAAGAGTATGCACAAAATCAGCGCAAGAAGCACTGACTCAGAAGGTTCAGCATGCAACATCAGAACATGGTCTGACAAGACATCAGAAGATGGTCAAGCAGAATCAGAACATGGTCTATGGAAGCATCAGAAGGACTTGAGATCAGAAGCAGAAGCACTGAAGTTCTCATAGTATCACGCTAAGAAGCACTTCAAGGTCAGAAGACAAGAAGATGCTCTGCACCAAGCTGTTTGACTCTGATGATTTTCAAACGTTGTTTACATAAGCATCAGATCAGAAGCAAGTACAAGATGGCAGGCTACGCTGACTGACAAAAGGAAGGTTAGTAGCTATTAAAGGCAACGTCAATAGACACAGCGAAAGCAAGGCTCGAGGTAGTTGACAAAAGAGTGAAACATTAACTGCAATGTTGTACGGATCACGCAAAGCATTAAATGCTCCCAACGGTCATCTTCCGAAACACCTATAAATAGAAGTTCTGATGAGAAGCTGAATACAACACTTGCGCAAATATACAGAAACACTGTCAAATTCAAAAAGCTCTCAAACTTCATCTTCAACCTCACTACATTGTTGTTGTAATATCTTAGTGAGATTAAGCTTAAACTTAAGATAAAATAACAGTTGTGATAATAGCTTTATAAGAAGCATTGTAACTCTTAAAATAATTTGTTTACATTTATTTTTAAGAACTAGAGTGATAAGGTTGTTGATCAGAATACTCTAGAAAGTCTTAGAGGGTATCTAAGCAGTTTGTTCCTAGAGTGATCAGGTTGCGATCAGTATACTCTAGAAGACTTAGAAGTTGTCTAAGTGGAAAACCATTGTAATCTTGTGTGATTAGTGGATTAAATCCTCATGTGAGGTAAATCACTCCAAGGGGGTGAACTGGAGTAGTTTAGTTAACAACGAACTAGGATAAAAATCATTGTGCAAATTGTTTTTATCTTACAAGTTTTAAAGCTACACTTATTCAAACCCCCCCTTTCTAAGTGTTTTTCTATCCTTCAATTGGCATCAGAGCGCCGGTTCTAAGGTGCAAGCACTTAACCGTGTTTAGAAAAGATTCAGGAAGAGAAAAACGCTTAAGTCAAGATGGCTGGTGAAGATCCAACAAATACATCTACAACTGGCTCTGCTGAGCAATACAATGGAAATGGTAACAATAGTTATACTAGTGTTAGCTGAAGATTTCGTTTTATGTTGTTTATCCTTCGAAGGAGTTGAGAATCGAAGGAAAGATGGTTACTGATGGCCATCCCTTAAAAAGTAAAAGAATGGCTACTGATGGTCATGCTTCGAAAAATAAAGACTTCTAAGTTCGATGAAGATAAGTGAACGCTGAAAGATTAATGAAAGCATATGTCTTCGGGACTTAGACAAAATTCATAGAATATGTATTCAAGTATTACTACTTAGCGTGTTTTTAGTAGTGTTTGTTTAATACACTGCCACGCGTCGAAGATGGACTCAGGCGGGAAGATTTGAAATTCGAAGACGGTTTCGTAACCGTTCAACAACAGATGGCTTCGCTGGAAGTTCTGGTGAGAAACGTGGCAGCAGATTAGTATAGGACCGTTAAGGTCAAAACTAGTATAAATAGGAGTCTTAGTGTTGGGATTCTGGGTGTTCATTTTGTACAAATCACTCACATATTTACTCAAGTATCAAGCGTTAAGAGAAAGAGTTCGCTGAGAAAATGTACGTATGACACCACCATTTTAATACATGTGTATTATCTTTTGTGTTTATCTTTCAGAATTACTGCATTTCGTTTATTTCTTGCCATTTACGTTTCTGCATCTTTACTTTAACGTCATTTACTTTCGAATTACTTTCATGCTATTTACTTTCAAAGTCTTTTATATTTCTGCAGTTTAAGATTCTTTATGTTTCAATTGTCCTTTTAATTTTTTTATGTCATGTCACTTCATTGAAGTCACATTTATATATAACAAAGTGATTGTCAAGACTATTTGTCCTGTAAATCGAACAACGCTTATTGAAGAAGACAAATAATGAATATGGTTCGAACAAAAATTGATAACAATCTTCTTGACTATGTGTCCTAGGATCAATCTAGTCGATCCTGCAAGTAACCAAATCATATTTATTATAGTTTGGAAGACTAGCGGTTGTTTACCGGAAATCACCGTAAACAAATTGGCACGCCCAGTGGGACAGTGTCAAGCAGATTGTTTTAATCAATTGCTTTATTTTTGTCTAGACAATATCAAGATCTTGTATGAACCTTAGGAACGGTAAATTAAAGAACAGTGCACAACTGATTCCCAAACGAAGGTACAACAGGAAAATGGTCGTTACGGCCAGTGCAGGGGGTAATCAAGATCCCCCACAAGGTTCAGGATCAGGAGCGGCAAATTCGACTTCTACTCAAGAAATACGAGATGCAACGGGTCCAAATGGATCGAGACCTGCGGATAATTCCCAGACTATGCCTGAAAATAATACAGCACCCTCAGGGACTGTTCCAGTTTCAGTGTCGACAACCGCACCCTCATCCACAAGCGCAGAGGACGTATTGTTTGCCTCGACAAATGCTGCAAACAATTTATTTGGTCCAGGCACGAACTCCGCTTTCGAATGGAGACCAAATAATCCATACGGAATGCCATACCCATATGGAACAGGCGTACGAGGGGCAGGACATATATATGCCCCAACTAACAATGCGACATTTTCACCAAATGTTAGTTCAGTGGGTCGAAGTGCACATAACACTAGTTTCTCTACCCAAATGCCTCACTTTACCACAAATAACCAAGCAGCATTTCGACAAGAAATGGATGCAAGCAACCATGATATGGTAGGGGTTTTGGCCAGAGAATTGACTTCAGTTTTAAGCCCACTAATGGCAAATG